>NW_017100941.1:737342-741424 GCF_001263275.1 Habropoda laboriosa
GAGAGAGAGAGAGAGAGAGAGAGAGAGAGAGAGAGAGAGAGAGAGAGAGAGAGAGAGAGTAATGTTTTCCATGAAAGCTTTTTCAACGGAAAATTCGAGCCTCGACCGGAAAACCGTTCAGCGACGTTTGTATCCGCTAAATTAATTGCGATCGCGACGCAGTTAAAAATTATTTACCAATTTATCAGTTAATTACGTGCTTCTATGTCAAACAACACAACGACTCTGAAACAAATTTCCTTCCGTATTAAATTGGCTCAACCAATTCCATTTTATATTAACGAATTTTTATCACGACAATTACGCGGCCACGCGACCGTCTTGTTTGCCAAATAATGTTCTCCCATAAACCCAGGAGAACGTAACCAAACGAAGCGTTTATATTACATTTTTTATTATTTTCTCTCCTCACCTCTTTGTACACACGTGCTCCTATGCGCGCGCGCGCGCGCGTGTGTGTGTGTGTGTGTGTAAAGCTTCGATAAATTCCAGTTAATATTTTCATCGACGTATTAATTGCTCTCGTGACATATGGAATTTAATCGCAGTGCCAATCGCGCTTCGCCGCAGTGCTTTTAAACAACGTACCAATTAATTAGTAAACATCCGTCTTACTGGATCTAGCTGTGGCAGAAATTACTTCATTCACGCGTTAAAAACCACGGAATAATTAACGAATCGTCGTCGATCGTAGAATAATGTGTTTTTCTTTCCTTTTTTTTTCGGAGACAGTTCGATATGTAAAAGGGTTCACCAGCCTCCCTAGATCGATTTCCGTTCAAATCAGATATGACCAGATAGTAATTGAAGTAAACCAGCACTTCTCTGTCGGTTTGTTTCGAGACATTAGAGGATTTATATCAATCAATCGACCTTTTTCATTTGACCATGTAACTGGACACGATAAAGGGTGTTTCTGCGAGAGTTAATACTGTGAGATATAGGTACCTGGACCGGGAATATTAGTTTGCGATTTATTTTAAGACATACTTTCTGTGTTGAGCGAAATTTATTGTAAAGTCGTGAAAAATAATCAAATGACTTAAACAAGTGTGACATCGAATAAAACATCGAGTTTAGATCATGTTATCATTTGATTTATTGGATGAGAAGAATGTTAAATGTTCCGTAGTTTGAAAATCCAGACAAAACAACGTGTATATTTTATCATTGAAGAAAATGCGTTTCTATTCAACGCGTCGTCTATGATAATTGTCCATTCAGTTTCAGCCTTGGATAATAGACACGTGGACGATGTTTTCTTACGGAAATCGTCGTATATAAAGGATACACTACTTAAACAACCAGCAGCCATGAAGATTTTCAAAAGCATATTATCATTCAACTAGACGTTTATTATTGACTGACCGCCTTTTTTCTTTTTTTTTTCTTCTTTTCCACTTCCTTATTTCGATTCTTTATCATCGCAGAAGTCTCGATTTCGATTCGTAACTTGAACAACGATCAACCGGTATGAAAGATCAATTTGCTTCACCGACGGATGTAGTTTATCGTGCATTATTGAACGCGGGAAAAATTAATTGTAGAAACACCATTGGCAGGCATAATCGTTGGTGGAATATTCAATTTCTCGTGAACATCGAGAATCTGGATACACATAAACGGTGGAACAGCTTGTGTACCTCAAATTTCGATTCTTGATGCATCATGACATAGAAATCCGGTGTGTACACGTTTTATAGTGTGTTAAATAGTAACAGTGTAAAGAATTCATATGTTAGGTTTGAAATAAATGTGTGATCTTATGTGATTAAAATTTGTTTTAATATGAAAATTTGCGATTTTTTGTACGAAAAAGAGAACGAATGCTGAAAGATGGAGTTTTGCTATTTAAATAGATTATTTTCGAGAAAGAAGAATTTTACGGGTAAAATTGACCAATTTCTTTGTCAAAAATAAGAAATGATCTAAATCATTCTCTTAAATAAAAATTCTATTGAAAAATTACAAATACATACTTATTGTTGCACACAGATTATTAAAATAAATTAGGAGTTTAGAAGAAGCAATTTTTCTGACTTTCTGAAATTTTCATGTCATTTTTCTTGCATTAGAAAAACTGAAACTTTCATCTCTCAGGAAAATCATGTTTTAAATAAATACCACTTTGTCCATTTTCAATATTTCGCGAAATCCAAGACTTATAAGTACCTTTTCCACGAAAACTCCATTTAAATCTCTATTCTACATAATTCCCCTGAGAATATTTACCAAAAATCATTTCTTTAAATGTACCCATTCTTTAAAAAAGCATACAATTTCAAGATAATCTCAATTTATATTAACCTTCTAAAAATGATACGATTAATAACCTAAATATTTAGCTCACAAGAAATTCATCCACATACACCCAAAATTTTCAACGTCAAGAAACACATAAACCACTCAGAAACGAAATCGATCAACTTTTTCAAATCCTTCCAAATTCACTATCAAAGCATACACTTGCTGCTCAACTCTTCACAAATAAAACCAAAAATTTAATAAATTCAACATGACAGAGTTAATCATTTTAACTTCTAAGCGACTCTATTAAAACTACAAAGAGGGACGGGGAGAAAATCGAAAGAACGTTCTTTGGCATCATATGAAATTTTCAAGCAGAAAAGTTTATCCATCCAACAGGCTACCATTTGTGTCTCGTTGCATATAGCCAGTTGCTGCACGCGTGTACACGTACGAACGCTTCGAGACGGTTACGTGTACCTCTCGCGAGCATGCATTCGGATCCACTCGAGGGAATCGAGATTTTACGACTGCGTGCATCCCGGATAGATCTTTTTGTGCGTAACTTCCACTCGGTGAGCACACGCAAAAGCCACGGTGAATCGTCTATAAAATGGTATCGTATCCGCGTTCTCGCACGGCCAGGGAACGGTGCTGCGCTTAAGCAAGAAACGTCCCTTTATTACGATCGCTGTTAATAATTCGTTATGATGTAATGGTGAACGCGAATAATTTGTTGGCCAGGTTCGGAGCGACTGCATCCGAAAAAAGTTTGTTCGATGGGTCTGAGGGCAGAGATGGTGAAATTTTTTTCGATTTTAAGTACTATTTTGGTAAAAGTTTTTATAATGAATAAACTAATTTATATAAAAAAGTATTTACTATTTACTATTTACTACTTGAAAGAGTATTTTACCCAACTCTGAGAGTGAATGAAAATAATACGACGATTTCCTTGGAAATGTAATATTTTTTTATAATTATTTTAGTATTTTGTTTTAAAGTGTGAATATGGAATGGTAATTACATCTTAGAATTAATTTTCTTGGAAAATGGGACGATATTAACGTCTTGATCTACGATTTCTTTTAACTGTCTAATGTCATTATGTTTAATATTATATAAGACAAAAAATGGTAAAATATTGTGAATAATTTTCATGTACCTCGATGCCATAAGGCAAATTGTTAATTATGGATCATGAAAGTATGAGATATATATTTTTTTTTAGTGCTATGGATTGTAAGAGATAGAAAATTTATGAATTATAAGTTATTTGTTAGGGAAATGAAAACACCTTTGTGCTAATCAGAATTGAACAGTTAGGATCACTGGTCTGGAAATTGTAATTATAAGAACGCTTGAATCATGCGGGTCAATCATACGTATCTAGGATATCTTCATTCCATCAGATGATAATCAATGGTTTATGCTTCTGAAAGGTACTTATTCTTACTGTATAGCAGCACACTGATTTACATAATTTTTGCTTTACAAGCTAAGAAATATACGATTTTATGTGCTTTTTATGTGATGCCAGTTTATGTAGGTAACACGAGCAAACCTCTAAACTGAGAATAATAATTAGTTAGTAAAACAAGAATTGATCTCAACGTATTTTCTTCTTCGTGCAAGCGAAGCTGAGATATTAATCTTTTTACTGCTGGTTAATATAACCTTGTCAATTTTTAATTGCATGATCTATAGCAATTGATTAAGACGAGATATACAATAATTCGCCGAGAAGAATGATTTCACGTTAACCTGAAAATGTTGAGAGAATTTATAGGAAGAGTTTCGCGATTTTTCCAAGTATATTTGATTGCGTTTATGAA
>NW_017100941.1:741629-754501 GCF_001263275.1 Habropoda laboriosa
AAAAGAAAAAGGAAAAAAGGAATTATCCTGCATTACAGTATCAAAATACTCAAAACTCACATATTTTCCATCCAAAAAATTCCTTCTATGCAAATTACTAAAATTTCCCTTATTTAAAAAATTTTTTCATAAAATAAAGATAAGAATTCACTCAAATTTGCCAAAATAAGGTATCGATGTCTTTCCAATCGCTCTTCACGTTGTTCTAAACACACCACCGTACCCTTATTATCCAAAATCACACCGCAAAAGTAAACCAGAAAAAAAAAATATCACGCGTCGGATAATTTCTAGCGGGACGCAAAGATATTACATTCGTGTCCGTCTTATTCCGTCTGAGCGAGTGTCTTAAAACGTCTATAAATGAAAATCTTATCCATTTCACGTACATATACAGTGTTTGGAGTCGCGTTTAAGCGGGAGCTTCGTCGTGTGCAAGCACTCGATCACCCGCATTTTCTTCTTTTTCGACGTATCAAAGGAATCAGAAAGTTTTACGACACAGCTCTGTCGGAGGATATTTTATATTGCATCCAGATTTCTCAAGAAACCGTCGACGAATCAGAACCGCTAACCTACTTACGCCACCATATTTCGTCTGGAAAGTAAGTTAGTTTATTAAAAATAGATTGAACAATTTACAGAAAAATTCCAACTATTTCTCGTCGTCTGAATTAATCGGCATAATTTTTTCAAAAAAATTCTACTTTCCAACTTGATTATCGGTCGAACGAAATTTCCCCTGAAATTTTGTTTGTCGCTTACGTTGCTTATGTGTTTGTCGCTCGTATCGTACGATAATGCTGGTAATCAAGGATCGATTTTGCTGAAATTAATTGGACTATGAAGTTAATTCGCACGAATTTTCACTGAGCGCGAACATATTGCTCGAAACAGACGTTAATGATTGAAAATTTGTTTCACTGTTCGAGTGCTACGAGGAGAAATCATTTTCACTTGTGTTTATTACTTTTACCGTTTTTCTGTCTTGTTTAGAAATTGAAATCCGAGAGATTTTTAAGTATTAAAAATTTCTTCGATAAATATGTGATTTCGTTTATGTAAAAATATTTATTCGTTCGTTCACACGTACAAATGCTCTAATTTTTATCAAAAAACAACCATCGAAATAGAATGTAAATATCGAGGACAAAATTGCTATACGAATTTCCATTTTTCTCGCTTTTTCAAAGCTTTGGCATTTAATATCTTGTAGCTAGGAGGATGAAATTTCACACGAATTTATTTCCCGAACCCATCAATAAACGCCACGAGTTCCAAAAAAAAATACGTCCCCCTCTATTGTGTCAAATCTTGCACGTTTCTGAACACTCGCACATTTTTGTTCGTTTCTCACTTCATTCGACTCTTTCCAGCCTTTCATTTTTTAAATTTTCCATATGCTATTGTTATTCCACGCGATGAAACATAAATCTCCGCGGCGAGTAAATCTTGCAATTTGCACTTCTATTTTTTACAAATCGTCTCTGCACACTATCCTGCCTCTGTCACCGCGAAAACAACCACCGTCGAACGACAAAAACCATAATAATCCATAAATTCACTCTCACAGAAGAAAACACACACAAAAATTCACACTTCCTCAGAAGAGTGAGAAAAAAAGAAACAACGACGATGAAAAATTCTTATCAATTGCCTACGATAATTTGAATCGTGTAATGCAAGCTTTAATCGCGTTAAGAAGCAAATGTGAACCGCCGAAAAAACAGGGAATTACTTACCGATATAACCCATTAACGTTAGCAGAGAGCTGAGATTGATATCATTTTGACCGAATTACGCCGGCAAGAAACGTTCCAAGAAAGTTTAACAATTTCGAACGCAAGGCACCAAGTGTCGAACTGGAATAGAAACATTATAAAACGCGAGAAGGAACGGCAAGAAAAGTTACTACGCGATTAAATGATCATGTAACTGCTGCTAAACGGCAGACACTGGTCGGAGCAGTGTGCTGAAAACCGTGGAAAAAGAAGAAACACACTCGAAACGGGTAAAAGAGATTGTGAACAGGAATGTAGAAGGACGAGCGCACATGTCGCGGAAAGAAGGAGTTCGGCGAGATACGCGTGATTTATAGGCAACGATATATCCGTAATATTCAAGTAGCTGCCGCGAAGGTTCGCTCTCTTCCAATTAACATCCCCGAGTGCTTTTCGCGGCGACGTGAAAATAATCAAACATATGTTAATAGTGGACATTACGCGGCTTAGTGTGCTGGCGGCAACTTTTGTGGATAAAGAAATGGTCCGCGTGCCAGTTTATGGACTAATTAAGGTGTCGTGATTGTTTTTGTCGGGTAATTATGGATCACGTGGATTTGCTACTTCTTTTTCGTTGTGCTTTCTTGACAGATGAAAGGAAAGGCTGGTGAATTAGTGTAGGAAATTGTGAAGTGTGTTGAATTATGCGAGGAGGAAACTGGAGTATTTAATAAGTATGGTATTTTGGGTATTTTTAAGGGTGCATGTGAATCGTTGAAGAGACTTTAAGTAATGAAAGAAAAAGAAATTTAGTGATTGGTACTCGTTGTTCAATGTGGTGTCAGTTTGTTTCTGTGTGGTTGGCTAGAATATTATTATATAATATATTATTATTTAAATAGTTACCATTACTTATTAAAAATCACGTCAATTAGTCACAAAATTTTCATATGGAAGAATGACAATTTAATTAATATATAGATACTATTGTATGTATTCGGTGCACACAAATTAATTCCCTGTCTTTTTTCACAAACTTAAATATGGATTTACAAAAAATCAAACACAATTTTAACGTTCAAAATTATCTCCATTATTTTGAATGACTTTTTCCATTTATTCTCCATTATTTTGAATGACTTTTTCCATTTATTCGGCAGCTCTATGAAGAAAGTATGGCGATTTTTAGTTGACAAAAGGCACTCAATTAATTTGCACACCTAATCTACTAAAAAGTAGACAGAGAGAATCAAATAATAACAACACATTTCATTCATCTTACATCGATCTTTAAAACTAAACATTCCAAAAATTCCACACTTTCCCAATAAAACATTCATCGCTGAAATTTCACACTTGGCTAAAGAAATCCCTCGATCAAAACACGAACAGTTTCTTTTCCATCGTTAATCCGCGATAGTCCTCCAAAAATCTACTCGCAGCTACCATTAATCTTACAAAAGCCAGGCAACTCAAACAGTTGCCAGTTCCCTCGCGGTAACAATCATCAGGAGAAGAAACAGCTGTTACGAAACCGATGGTCTTCGCGGCGATCTCCCATGCGATTACCCTTATCAGCTCCATCTGTTCACGGCTGTCCAGCCGGTTGAGAGACAAATTCAGCTCGAGGGCCGATCTCGCCAAGTAGATTTTTCAGTGCGTAGAGGTTGCACCGAAGACGCAATCTCTCATGGGTGGAAGTTGACGCGTGGTCACGCATCACGCGGTCATCTGACCACCCTCGCGACTGTCATTTTCTCGCTGGCTGGTCGGAGAAATTCCCAGAGACAGAGAAGAACGAATGGAACAGAAGCGACAAGCGAGGAAAAAGTTAGAGTAATACAGGGGAGAAAGACGGAGATGGTGGAGGAAGAGAAAGCTGAGAGAAAGATTAACAATAAGCAACAACAGAGAGGAAACGGTGGAAGGAGAAAGAGTGAGAGGGGAAAGATTTATGGTGAGACGAGGTTCCTACTGCTGCTAATGACAGTCCAACTCTAGACACTTGAAGAGTCGCTGTTGTTATTAAGCTTACTTCGAATGTACAATGTCGCCGAAGCTAATAATTGTCGGAGAAACTAGGGAAATTAAGTCGGCGATTGAGGTGCTGCTGTTGTTTTATGATACTTGTTTTATTTAGGCGGGCGAATAGACTTGTGTTAGTGTGAGAGAGAGATTTGGTAATAAACAGAGAATGTGTCTAGAGTATATAATAATGCAATATTGTATGGCAAAGTTATAAAAGTTGTTAGAAAAAGAGAAAGAAAATGTTGTATAATATTTATGAGCAAGTGTCATTACCAGTTTGGCAAATATGTAAAAATTATATATTTTTGAGCTCGGAATTTATTTATTCGTAAAGTAAATATAGAAACTATAAAATGCGCTATATAACAAAGAAATAACTTTATGGATATTGAAAATATGCAAGAATTCTTGCCAAGCAACGAGGTTCATGTATGTACCGAAAAATGGTACAAAGTAACAATTGTCTTACTATAGAGCAAGGTGTATATTATCCATCAAGTGTTGGTAAAAATCGAAGAAAGTTATAAAACATTGTTGTAAGAAATTTAGCTAATTAATTCAAACGAGTGTCATACACTTATACAGAAGATTTGACAGCTACCGTTTGACTTCATTATTAATAATGAAGTATGAAATATTATACAAAATTTTTGTGTTAAAACAATTAGTTTTATATATTGATGATTGCAAAAGTTCGTGTCCGATTTGAAAATAAAACACAAGCGGTGTGTGCAAAGGCACATTTCATTTGAAAATAAAATGAAATGAAATGGACAATTATTTGAAAATGAAACATATGACGTTAAAACAAACACCTGAAAATCGGGCACGAACTTCTGCAATCATCCAATATTTTTTAAAAGCATTTTAAAGGTTATTATAACAATTTCTTATGGTATAGAGTGTAGACGAAACTTTAAAGTGTTAAACAGCAGTGAAAATTCAGAAGTTTTAAGGTAAGATATCGAAAGAAAGTTGATGAGAACGAGTGGTTCGTTTCTACAATAGCAACTGCGATGATTAATTCTATCTGCGGTTAGATTAAACGAATTAAGAAGAGTATCATTAACTGTGTTTCGTTAGGACGATATTTTTTAAGGGAATAATTAAGACGAATACTGCTGGAGGCAGAATTTATTATTGAATAATTACATTGCCCTTCATTTAGTCAGCTAGATGAATTAATTGAGAATGATGAAACTTACGTAGCGAAGAAGTGGAAAAAGAAGACAAATGCTCCCCCTCTGGTGAATGGGAACGAGAAAAGAATAAAGTGTGTAAGGAAAAAGCTGAAGGGGATAAGTGAAGGGAAAAAGCAACTCCATGAAAGATTGGTTTTTTCTTTTCCTTTTTTTTTCAGGGGATCATGATAATTCACTCGGAGTGTTTCTCGTGACCGAGAAACCTGATTGCTTTTTATCAACCTTATTGCAATGTTATGTCCTAGAGACAAACATTAATAATTATACACAAACAAGAAGTTAACGAAAAAGTGAACATTACCAGGTAAAAATTTACTTGTTCTTAGCAACTGGTAAGAAAAGGAAAATCATCTCTCGATATTTCCAAACTCTATCGTTCATAAATCAATCGCAAAACCATCATCGAGTGTTTGCCTCTTGTTGAAACATTTGAGCAAACACAAACAAAGAAGACGTAGATGGGCAAAAACAGGGAACAGGAGCTGACTTAAACAGAATTGCGGAGGATGGAGCAAGATGTGCGGCAATAAGAACAAGACGCGTGAAAATGAGAGAGAGACAATGAGAAAAAAAGGGGAAGAAAGAGAAACAGATAGAAAACGAAAGAGAGAGAAAAAGGGAAAGAAAGAGAAATAGAGAGAAAAGGAGAGAGAAATGAGAGGGACAAAGAGAGAGAAAGAGAGAGAGAAAAAGAGAAAGAGAAAGAGAGAGAGAAAAAGAGAAAGAGAAAGAGAGAGAGAAAAAGAGAAAGAGAAAGAGAGAGAGAAAAAGAGAGAAAAAGAGAAATAGAGAGAAAAGGAAAGAGAGCGAGCGAAGGGGAGAAGTTATGAAAGGGCGAGTTCTCTCCCAGAGATAATGACAGTCGGACTGCGGACACCTCTGGTGACTGAGAAGCCTGGGCGAAAGAGAGAGAGAAAAAGAGAGAAAAAGAGAAATAGAGAGAAAAGGAAAGAGAGCGAGCGAAGGGGAGAAGTTATGAAAGGGCGAGTTCTCTCCCAGAGATAATGACAGTCGGACTGCGGACACCTCTGGTGACTGAGAAGCCTGGGCTGTTGTTATTAAACTTATTCCACGCGGTCATTTCGCACTGAAGCCCGGGAGACCGGACGAATCATTTTCTTATTCGTGTGTTCCGTGCGGCGATTATTTAAATGAAACGCGCGGACTATCATTTCGCAGGGTCTTCCCGGCGTATAATGCGACCCTCGCCTCGCTGGTCTACTAATTAATTTTTCATTAATGCCGCTCGCGGTGTTTCATTTCGACCGAAGGAATTTAATAAGATCGACGTCCCATACTTCTTTTTTTTTCCTCCCTCTCTGCTTTGGAAAATTTTCGAGGAAACGAGCAACAACCTTTTTGTTCCTACGTCTGTTAAGACTGTTTACGATTGTCTCGTTGTGGAATATTATTTTAGTCAGTTTGATTTTTCTACAGGGTGGACAAAGTTGTCGCGAGGAAACACGAAACATTACAGAGAATTGGTCAAAGGGAGTTTTCGGTATCAATTGGTTTCGTGTTTTCTACAAGATCTGTTTGTTTCATTTTTCCTTTTTTTGAAAAGTATCGTTCGGTGCAGTTTGTGCTTTTAAGCTCCGTGGACGAGATTTTTGTTCCAGGGTCAAAAGCATGTTTCTTTGTTTAATATTTAAATAATGTAGCAAGGGAATACTATAAATACGACTGAAGACGAAATTATGGATTACACGTTGCAATAAATTTGTTAATTTGTCATTGTGACAAACTGTTAGAAAATACATTTCCATTAATTACAACGTTTATGTTAAATAAATACCAAAATAATAAAAATTTATGAAATTGTAATACACCTGCTTCTGGAATAAGAAGAAAAACCATTATAATCATGATGAACGAATTTTTAACTTCAAAAATGATTAATAAGTAACGTATCTGAAATATGCAAAATACACCAAGTTAGTAATCTGATTGTTCTTAGATCAAATAATTGCTGGTTCGCCATTTTAACAGTGATGGGAAAAAAGAGAATTAAAATTCATTCGATAATAGCTGTTTTTTCATGCTACACAATTAGCCTGTAATTATTAACATTGTACTGTGCTGTATTAGTTGGCATTAACGTTTCAATAAAATATTCGCGTAATCTTTCGCAACCCGTTTGATTAATTACTGACGTACTGCGCTACTCGCATTTGCTCGTGCTATTAAACTTCATCGTATCCATAAAGATCGAGATCAACCTTATTTGCATATTATTATTCGTTATGCCCAGAGGAGTCATTAAGCATGATGAAACTGCAACGCGCATTGATACCATCTGAATGGTTTCTGTCGATATCAATGGATCGGAACCGTAATGAATCAAGCCCGAAATCGTCTCGATCTGAATTTATTAACAGGCTTCCATCGATCGATTTTTTTAGTCCAATACTGCTACAAATAACGAATTGTACGAAAGATTCTCGAGGAAGTGAAGTACAAAAAATTTAACTACTGCTGTGTATGTATTTTGTAATTAAAATCTTTCAGAAATTTTTCAATACTCGCTCTTCGTTGAAATTTGTAATCAAATACATTCTTGAAGATATAAATTGTATAATATTAATTTTCTAATGATAAACTGCTGTTTTATCTCTTTTTAGGACAATTTTCATATTATCAATTTTCAAGAAATTTTCATATTATCAACTTTCAAGAAATTTTCATATTATCAACTTTCCAGAAATTTCCATATTATCAATTTTCCAGAAATTTTCATATTATCAATTTTCCCTCGTTGCACACAGTATCTTGCCACATAATTACTTCAGCTTCAAAAATATACTTCTACTAATTTCATAAAAGAGAAAACAGAATTACACTTATAATAACGATTCATTCTCTTTCTCTCAGCCAATTTGCAATTTATCCTACAAAAATCTCCACGCAAACGTAAAATCATTACAGTTCACCACTAATCACACAAAAACCCATCAATCTACTAAACCTATAGAGAGAATGTTTATCAATCCCCAAGATCTCTCCATTCTTTCCCGCAATAAACGTTTGAAAAGTTTAATTGAGTCCGATCGATCGGTTAAGCCCGATTAACGGTTAACAGAAGGCTCGTCCGTTAATTGCTTCGATTAATTAAAATCATACCCTGCTAGTGGCATAAGACGATGGAACAGGGCGCACTGTGGCGGATTAATGAACGTAATTAGTAAAAATTCAAAAGGGACTTTTACGCAGGTAGAACTCCCATGATGGTTCCTTGCCCTTTCAACAGCCCCACGTCCCTCCTCTTCCCTTTTCACCGTTTACCAGAACCGGCCAGGAAAAACTCATGTTATTAAGCCGCGGCAAAAGTACTCCATCCCTGGCGTTCTTTCTTCAGTACCGCTGCCCGCGACTCGTCTTCCTTCTCTGCCGCTAGATTAGTTCATTATCCGGCAAGCCGTGTCTTCTGTTTTTACATGCCGTAGAAATAGATTTGTTGCAAGATCGACACTGCGTTCTTGCGTACACACCTATGTGAGTGTACACTCTCGTTCATAAGTATTGTGGGAACGGGAATTTCGTAGGAATTTTTACAGCGAGAGATTGAGTTTCGAGAGCTAGAGTTGTGAGAGAAGAGTGTTTTAAATGAGAGCTTAAGATTAAGGTAGGAAAGAAGATTGTTTGTATTTTTGTATAGATCTATGTATAGATCTATATTTAAAAACCTTGTTACTCTATTTTATTGGAAATAGAAAAATAGGTAAATTTTATAGAAAAGATATTTTGGAGAATGTGGAATGTGCAGGGATAAAAGTGGATGTAGTGATATTTATGAGCAGAAGTGTACCTACATCTGATCTTTGGCACGCGTGCACCACTTTTTCGAGTGCAGTTGAAATTCTTATTTTGTTCATTTTGAGGAGTTGTTTTGCTGTGTTATCGAGGAGGTCGGCAAAATTATTGATATTTCAATTAGACGAACTTGCAGTGACTCTTGATGAAGAGATCAGAAATTAGGGTTGTTTGGATGAAAATTGTACATAGATTGATCTGTGGGACTTTTTGTTTGATTTGTAAAGCTAGTAATTTAGAGGCTACATTTTTGGAGACAGTTCAGGAAAGACGTCCGTATTTCATAATATTAATTAAAACAATCTTAACCGCAAATACATTACTTCCTATGAAAATTAGAAAATTAACCCCTCAAGTACAACTTTCTTTATCTGATCCTCTTTACCATATAAATACTTACAAAATAACGTGAAAAATCGTTTTTAAAACACCCTACACTTTTTCATGCATAATTCAATCTGAAACATACAAAATTCCCTCACAAAATTGACATAAACTGCACCGAGAACGTACAATTACACAGTTAAGTTTCACATCGCACGCGTTCCTAAGTAGAACTGCTTACAAACTATCAAGTCCTTCGATAGATTAGGTTAAATAAGTGCATACATTTTCCTGACACTTACCCAAGGTAATTTCCGAACCGACCCACGAAACCATAAACCTCGCAACAGCGAACCAGAGTTCGTTGAAAAAGGAAAGTCGAACAAAGTCTCCACGAAACAATTTCTTCACGTGATTTCCTCGTTCGCCATTTCGGTCACGTATTTCACACAAAAAAAAAAACCAGGAAAGGAAGGCATCGTACAGGACACACGGTGTGCGTACCGTGCGTGGCTATTAGACGGTCGTTGATCATTCCCGTAACAATTTCTCTCGGTCTGATAATCGCGTGAAAAATATTACACCGAAGCCTTTTTCCTTCGTTCCTTCCTCCGACGAGCATGAAGAGAACGCTATGAAATACACGGTGAACTTCACCAACCAGCGGCTCTCACAAACGCGTTGTAATACGAAAAGCACACAGGCCCCGCGAAAGGCACTAGCGGCATTTCGCGGCGAAGTGAAGTTATGCAAATTTATAATTACTGATAAAAGTCGTTGTAACCTGACGTTTCTTTCGCCGGCGATACGATCGAAGGAGCCCCGGTGTTTGCGTGCCTGAAATAACAATAATTGCGTTACGTTTCGCTAAAATGCGTTCCTAATCATGCTTTTCATCGTGCCTGTTAAGCAGCGTGCGAGAGAAGAAAATTACGGTAGGCTGATTATACTAGGCGTGGCGATACACGCGTAAAACTTCCAACTGGTACACCGTGTTTCTACCGGTAGAAGAGAGAGAGAGGGAGAGAGATTAAGATTTTTTTTTTAACGAGCCAACCCCCACGCCACTGTCGAGTGATATCTTGTAAATTATAACATTATTTCGAAACGCGGTTCGCGTGGCCACTTTTCTTTATCCCGCGATGTGATAACTGTTGGCACAGATCCCTATTTAAAATAACGCCGGTTTCGTTACGTGAACCCCGGGAGAAACCACACAGCGGAATAAAGCCCGGTGCAGTCTCTAAACAATAAGGTCGAGCTTTGCCGAGGCGTCCTAAATTGTGGCTAAGAAAGCGGAGGAGGAACGAGAGAGAGAGATATTGAGAAAAGGAGCGGAAAAAATGTCGCGATGCGTGCGCTGATAAAATACAATAAATACTGGGGGAAGCGAATGGCAGAAAGGAGGGATGACGGCGAGAGCCCGCGGCGAATGCCACTTTTCACACCAGCCTGATAAAGAGACGAAATTTTTCTGGAGCCACGACCACCGATCCGCGGATTTCTTCCACGCCTTTTTAACGGCGTGAAACGCGTCTGCGTGTATGCTCCACAATTCTTTAGCGATCCGCGCGGATGCGAGAAAAAGTTTGTTTTCGCGGTGGTGCAGAAGTTGAGGAGAAAAGGGACTGGCGAAGTTTCGTTTCGTTTGGCAATCGTGGGTGGTTCGGTGATGCATATGGATAGTTTTTTTTTTTTATTATTAAGTTTGGATGCTCTGTGATTTCTTTTGGTTCAGAAGGTTAATTGGATAATTCTATGTGAAAGCTGATTTTTAACCCCTTGTTTTATAATTGAGCCGTTTAATGCAGAAATGGTGTAAGTGAATTGTTGCCTTTTTGAGTTAACACCACATCTCGAAAACTTAAACTTCCTTCTGTTCTGTGCAGATGTGGTGTAAGGATATCTTCAATGTGACAAGAACAAAATTATCAATCAATTTGCAAATTTAGCTCTGTCTTCAGCTACAGTTTAAGTCTGACGATTGTAAAATGACTTTTGTTAATTTAACACTATGTTAAAACAGTGAATAACCAAAAGGGTTAATCCTGGAAAAACTGTCCACAAAATTGTAAACTTCAGTGCTTTTCGTAAAATAAATGATGCATGCCGTCAATAATCTGTTTTTGTGTAGTAGAAAGTGAAAAAAGAACGAACGAAATATCGTGTTTATTCCCTTTGAATTTAAATTAAATTGAACCTCGTTAAAATGTGAAATTGAGCCTTCAAACAGCTACGGCTTCCTAAGGTTAATTATAGAAACGCAAACTCAAGTTTCACGGGAATCGTACTAAGTATATCTATTACAAGAGCATTATTAATTTTCAATCAATTAGAGGAAGTTCGCGGAGGGCATTCGTTAAATATGTTGCGTGGAGCTTGAGGCGCTGTCGTGGCGGCGTGGTTGATAGTGCTCCACGCACGTAGCGTAATGAACTACGACTACACTATCGCGATTGTAAATGAAAGGAACTGAGCTAGTTTGAAATTGTGTCGTGAGTTACGCTTGGAAGAAAATTAATGACTTTTTCTCGTCGGTACTGATTACGAATTTCATTTCGCCGAGACACAATTACATATTATCTGCGATGGTTGAAACGAAACTGAAGCACTGGGACCATGCTCAATGATACTTTTCGACTAAAGTTTATTCGACGACACTTACATAGCGTAATCAATCACTGGTACCTTTACATTCGAAATCATTTTTCTCAGAAGCTAGGCGAGTAATTAAGAAACTTCAATCTGCATTTTTTACTTATTCTTTTGTAAGGAACCACCTGATTGTCTTACCTAACTTATTCAAACTCTAATGTATTTCAATTTTTATTCAACGTAATTACAATTATAATTAACGAAATTTCATATTTATTTTACCATCCATTAAAAAGAAAACATATGTCAGATCTATAGTACTAAATTGATCGTAATATAGTAGTAAGTGCTCCACCCACAGTAATGGGATGAACCACAAGCTATTTGAACAAAATAACCACCCAAATTTACTTATTATCGCTCCTGACAGATTGTAAATAAAAAACTTCACCATCCAAACCAAGCAACTTCAAGTACCTCAACCAACGAAACAAATTCAAAGAAGAGCAGCAGCCACTAAAATTCACCACCAATCTCCAGCTAGAAACACAACGAACCTCCGGAAAACAGTACCATCAGACCTAGAAACGTCACCTCTACAAAGTAGAAATCGGACTTGCGCGAAATTCACCACGCTTTCGATTCCGTCCGCGTGCAGGTCACAAATAGGGGTCGTGCAGGATCGAAAAGAGGGGAACAGTCAGCAAGTTTCTACCGCCGGTGGTTCCTCCTCGCAA
This sequence comes from Habropoda laboriosa, assembly GCF_001263275.1. NCBI lineage: Eukaryota > Metazoa > Arthropoda > Insecta > Hymenoptera > Apidae > Habropoda > Habropoda laboriosa. The sequence continues at coordinate 754,047 of NW_017100941.1, forward strand.
CGGTTTCGCTGGGTACGCGAGAGGACCGAAACCAGTGGAATCGTCGGCCATTATGCACCGACAAAACTGACACCGGTTTCTCGTTAAATTGTAATACGGTTATCAGCCGGAACGTTCGATGCGCTTCGCCTCTATTCCCACGAGGGGGGTGGCGCAATATAGGGCGGCTAGCAGAGGGATGGTGGCAGGTTGGGTGGTTGGAGGCGGCGGAGGCAGGCTCACCGCTCGCAAGTGCCGGTGTGTCTGATGGCGGCGCCATTTTTGTCGAGTGCGTATCATTATCGATTCACTTTTATCCATAGTGAATGAGCGTGTGTATAGCTGACTCTTTACACGAACAGGAAGTCGGAGGTTATTACACGGTACGGCACGGATAAAGTGGAGTACGCGTACCGCGCGCTCGGGCCGCGCTCTTTAAAATATAATATCGCGAGGTTCGTTCGCTGGCTTGTGCG
>NW_017100941.1:754830-761171 GCF_001263275.1 Habropoda laboriosa
CCCCCCCTCCGCCGCCGCCGCCGTCAGCTCGCACGGCTGCTCCCGTGTACCCGTGATTAGAGCGGTTTTTATGGTAATGCATTTCACCGGGGGCCCCGATCGTAAATTGCGCCGATGACCCTTTACTTGTTTTGCGGATGATCCCGCGTGGGTTTTACCTCGGCCGGGAGTAATTATGAAATTTCCATCGTGGCTACCGGGCTCTTCTCCTTCGACCTCTCCTCCCGCCTACCCCAACTTCGTTATTAATTGCCAACCCCCGCAACTTTTCGACTTTTTCGTACCCTATTTACGTGTCTTTTCGCGCGGCGTGTTCTTGCGTTGGAAGGTCACTGGGAGGCTGATACGGTGATGGGATTGAAAGTGAAGACTTTATTTCAGGTAGAGAGTTGGTAGGATTGAGTGTGAATGATTTACTTGAAATGGCTACTTGTTTTTGATATTTGTTTGGAGTATTTTTGGGAAAAATAGTGATGGTGGTATCTGATGTTCGTTATCATTGTAACTCTTTGGTTCCATACGAATTTTGGCTTTTTTAACCTTAGAAAATTCAAGACTGAGTAAAAGTTAGACCTTCTAACCTTAGAACCTTTCTAACTTAAATTTAATTACATTATGTGATTTATAAATTTTTTTTGTTGAAGCCTAGTATTTGAACACAATTGTCATCTATAATCTGAATTAATAAGTTGTTGTTACCCAGATTGATGATAGGATTAGCAATAATATAGCTTCAAGAACATTCACTTTTTTTGGATTCTTCTATTTTCGTGTGAAGTGTCTTGAAATGATCTACTAGAGTTTTTAGTAGTGTTATAATTTGATTATTTTATTCTTGTATTTAATTATAGTACAACACTTGTAACATATAAAAAGTTTTCATTTTTCTCACTAGAACTTCTGGGAAGTAAGTTTGCCAAGCGATTCAAATTTTCTCTGTAAATTGATTTGCAGAGCTATATTTATGGAATTGTAGCATCAAACAATCGATTATTCCACGAGTTCTGCATTATTCTTATAGTCACAGGCAGCATGATCGTGGACGAGTTTCTTGAACGATGGAACAAGATTGCAGCTGCAGTAATGAACGTAGGTTCGAAAGTTTTAATTGTAGCTTTGTAGGAGCAGTGTAGATAAACAGCGTATGTAAATTACATTCGGCGTAAAAGTATCACAGCGTAATGCTTTTATCGTGATACACGACATACGACTATTATAGTATTTGAATATTTCTTTCACTAGAAATCATTGAAGTAGTTACTTGATTAAAGTTTTCAAATATTTTTTCTTCTGTGATAATAACAACTGTTCAACATTATCTTTAACGTTTCAAAAGTAATTACAGAAGTAGGTTTTATATTAAATTGATTGAACATTAATTCAAAGTTTTATTTTAAAAAATGATTCTTTTTAAAACTATAAAATATTTTTGTAACTTAATATCGATAAAATTTTGTCTCTCAAGTATTTCAACCAACAAAGAGATAATTTTCTTATTAATCATACTCTTAATTTACACTTGCGAAGCGGAGTCAAAATTCATGTTCAAAGGTAAATTAGCTTGCACATTTCATCAATTCCACATTTAATCATGAACTAATTAATTTTCCAATTACTTTCAAGCATTTGCAAAATTTTCACGTATGTCGAAATATTATATTGCTTCATTAATTACTTTCATCCATACCCTGTAATAATTGCAAATTTGCATTCTCCTAACTTCGCTGCACCCTTCGATGTGTACAATAAATTGAAATTATTTTATTAACAATTCTCCATCTGATTTTACAAAGATTCTTCATTTTATATTAAATTCATTCGATAAATCTTTCAAACTATATTCTTTTTAGGTATTAATATGTATAAAGTTACAACGAAACAAACAGTTTATGTTATTTATTTGCGTAATTTTAAAAGCAAAAATTCAACTCAGATCTCTCAGATTCTATTCGACTGATGACAGAGAAAAAAATTCGCCAGACTAACGGTTAGGGTTATCTGCGAATTTACGTTCGTGGTTGGTTGCAAATAAGGAAACTGAGGACGTTCTTAACAGAGGAGAGAAAGTTCGATGTATCGATGGAAGTGTTCGCGCGGAAAAACGTCGAATTGTGGTGGTGGACTTTCTGAATTGCAATTAATCGCAGGTGTATATACCTTCGGTGTGCTCAGTTTAACCTTTTATGTTCCTTTAGACAAATCGTTCGCGTGATTTAAGTAATGAAATTATTACGTGTGAGAGATAGCGTAAGTATGTTGTAAAAATTGACGGTAAGATTTAGTGAGGGAGTATTACAACGACATGCATATGTATTCGTTGGTAATTTATGCGAATTCTGATAGTATTAAACGTGTTGAGCCGTATACTGCATGCAGAGGGTTGATGGATTTCACATGCAGCACTAAATTTTCTTTTTTTATATCAGTTTCCAGCTTGCAGCGAGAGACCATACGAATTATAGCGATCGTACGCATAATTTGTACACCGTAACTTCGATTTTTCTATGCATTTTGTACATTTTTTGTCTGGAAAATTATGATCAATTCCTTAGAAATTATAGCAATCATACAAATAACTCGTACAGCATGTAGGATTTTTCTAAATATTACCGACTAATTGTAAAATTCAGGCAATTTTTAAAGTGTAAAAATTTAAAAATATTATTTTATACTTTGCTTAGCTAATATACACATTGCAAAGGCAAGCATAGACATTCCACAAACTTTTCACCAATCAAACTTTTAAACAATCGTACAAACAATTCGATTTTCGACGAACGAAAATGATTTAAAAATGTTACTCTACATTTTACCCAAGAAACGTACACACTACCATTAACACAAACATTTAATAAACATTCCATCTAGACAATCGCGACCAATTCCTACCCAACCTTTGAAACATTCAAACGCAACAATTCCCGCACAAAGAGACGCAGAAACTCCTCGTAAACAAATCCGCAGGAAGCACGGGGAAAAATTGCAATTAGTCTAATTAAAGAAGAAAGTCACATTTCTTTCGGTGTTAGGAGTCAAAAAAAGAAATAAGAAAAAGGACAGAGAAAGAAGTCCCGAAGAACAGACGGTTGATAACGGGGAGAAAGACAGGGGAATCAAGAGAATGGATACGATTTTGCACGTAGTAGCCGGCGGGCCGAGCTTTTATGTTAATATCTCACGTACAAGCGAAGAGGAGCAGGAAACGCTTTGAAGGGTGGTGGTTCTAAGAAAAGGAACAAGGAAAGAAGAAGAAGAAGAAGAAGAAGAAGAAGAAGAAGATGGCGAGAGAAGAGAAGGGCAGAGAAAAGGTACCCTGCCGGTGGCGAGAGGATAGACAGGCACAGATCGACTTGTCGAACGAGTTGTAACGCCGTCCTGTTACCAGCGCGCTCGCATGAAATTAATCAAAGTCGAAGTAGGTGTTCGTCCGGTTTAACGAGAGAGGCTCGAGAGAAAGGATCCCCTTTCTTCGAAAATTTCTCGCGATCTCGACCGTTTCGTTCCGCTTGCCCTTCGCCTTTCGCAGCTCAATCTGTCTCTCTCTCGCTCGCTCTGGGTTCCACGTGCATGTAAATGAAGCCAGAATGAGTCTGCTACCGGGCGGATTGATTAAATTTCAAGGTGTGATAACGGGAAGCATGTAATAGTGCGGTGGAGCATGCAACACACTATTACAATGCGGTATTATATTTTTAATTACTGCGTCAGATCGATGGAGAACGCGGAAGGCGAATTTTATCGGGATTGAAGGTACTAAAGCTGAGTAATAAGTGACGATTCTTGGAGGAAATCTTGATGGTGAAAATTTCGCGGGGAAATGACAGTCATGCGTCTGTTTCTTTGGAATGGTAGGAGGTGGTAACGTGGTAATGTGCGTTTTCGTGTTTAGAGTTGGAGAGGAGTTGTTTTTGTCGGAATTATCAAATTGGGACTTAGGGTTTGTGTCAATTTTTGGGTACTTTGGGTGTAGTTGAAAATTTGGTATTAAAAATTAACTAATTAAAATTAATTTCATAGAACAAGATTTTAATTTTCAAAATTAAACAATTGAGATTAATGTTAAAAATTGAGAAATTAAAATTGAATCTTGAAAATTAATGTTACGGGGCAAAATAAGTATCACAGTTAAATATACGCGATACAATAATCAAAAATTGTGAAGAATTCACCTAAAAAGTGTTTCAAATAATAATTTAGCTTTCCTTCTTCTAAAAATTCGTTTAATGCTATATCTCACCTCCCCATATGCCATACACAAAGTTTGCTTGCAAAATATCGCTTCATTGATAACACAAATTTTCAAATAAACAAATAAACGAAGACCCGAAGAAACGACTGCCAAAAAAAAGTGCACCAGGTTGCAAAATTAGCATTTTCATTTCCCTTCATTTTTTCTCCGGATAATGCTCCCGTGGCCGATAGTTCGCGAACGAAAAATGTCGGAAAGTCGGTGGAAAATTAATTCCAGCGGCAATAGCAAAAATAGTCAGAATTCCTGGAATTTTGTACCTTCGTTGGCGAAGTGACTCCCACGTTTGAGAGAGAGAAAGAGACGATGAATACCAAAGCATACCTGATACGGAACGCGAAACATGCTCTGACAATTTATAGAATATCCAATGATATCGACGAAAAATTATTCCTGATGACTCGATATTCACCTCAAGACAAATTGTCCCTTCTTTCTGTCAGAGGAAACCTACATAAATGGCAGTGGAAAAAGTTACAAGGAACGTGCAAATGCTAGGGAAAACGCGCAATTAAGAACTTTCAGAGCGTGTTAAAATGATGTATCCAGTGCAAAGTCCAAAGTATCTCTTTTACATCTTTTGCTACGTTCACTTCCTCCTGTGATAATAGAATTAAAGACAACGATTGATATCTTACAATTGTGTACATGTACGTATGTTGAACATGAGAAATTAACCCCACGTCTTGTTCTACCTTCACGCCGTTTTATCGTCGATTGACGGCGCAACACGTCGAAATGTCCTGGCTGAATGTAAACGCTGCAGCTGACTTTGCTAACTTCCGACCAGGCCAGCTCATAACTTCACGCTAGAGTTTCTGTTTTCAACTCGAAGGGACGAACAGACTACGTCTTGTACCTTAGTCTTAATTGTTCGCATCCGGCTAGAGCGCAGAGACTTCGTTCGCGAAAAGTGTCACCAACTGGTACGCGTTTCGGTAACATCGAAACTAGAAATGACGATGTGACGGTGATATCGGCGAAATTTTGTTGGCTGGGAAATTGAAGGATCATGCAGAAATGGGAGAAAATATGATACGATGTTGTTGCAGAAGTTTGTTGCGATTTTTGCAGGGTGAATGCGGAAATTAACCCTTTCACTGCGGCAGGTTTTAGTAAGTTTAAGATCAGTTAATAACCCTTTTAGGAAGATTAGGAAGATTCCGAAGAATCTCTTTTTTGGTCATAAGTAGAGTGTGGATTTTTGTGCAAATTCATATTTTTATGAACATAATTTAAAAAATAGAAACTAGAGATAGGCTTTTCTTTTATTCACTAAATATTATTGGTAATGAGTACTATATTTTGGATTTATCTATATATTTTTGTGTATGTATTTTTTATGTATTTTTCGTCTAGTCGTAAGTATCGTTTTAAAATTTGTTTCACTGAATTAAGTAGAAAGTGTGTTAAGCATAAGATCAAAGATTAAATCAAGATGGAAGTAAGCCAAAAGACAATGTACAAATTTAAAATTGAAGGAAAATAAGAGCTGAACTAGAACTGAAGATTTGAACCGTGGGAGATTTTCATTTTAAAAACTGTGCACAGTGGAAAGAGGAAGTTAATAGAATTGCTGGACCAAGAATCGAAGTAGAATGTTTCGTTTACTGGACGAAAGCCACGCTCGATTAACTTGTCAACTACGTTGTAGAATATTGTTTTACCCTTGAACTTAATATTCGAAGTGGTTGGCGTTTGTATTTGAAAATCGAATGTTCCACTTTCAATTTGCCAAAGAAAGAATAAATTTTTTTTTATAGAACTACGATATATTTCATTCAAATTATTTCTATTTACGTATCTTCTTCTATTATTTTTGATTAAATTACAACTAACTCGAACGAATTATTAATTTCAATTTTGTTCCAAAAGATATTACAAGTTCATCACTCTTAAAAATATTTTAATCTTCTTCTCTCTCATCTCTTCGATTTTATCTTGTTCATTTTCATTCCAGTGCTCGTTATTAACAAGATGACAGTTCAAGACAAATCATTTACTCTAGCCGGTACTATTTAATTTTTCTCTCTCGTATCTGAAGAAAATTACTCGTTGAATATGCAGATGAGTTATCTCAAAGTTGATTAGT
>NW_017100941.1:761253-761563 GCF_001263275.1 Habropoda laboriosa
TTGTGGAATTCAATATTCAATATTGTGATAGCCCGTTATTAAATACTGTTCATAGTCGTTTAATTGCTCTGTTACGTACGAAAACTAGCCGACACGACGGCGCCGAGACTTCTGGTTAGCGTTAATCCTACAGGCCCTTGAGATAGGATAAACGAACGCATCCCGGTAATTCTAGGAAAATATAGGGCATCCCACCACCAAAAGTCGTAACTTTTGGGGTATATAAGGGCACGATGTTTGATGTTCTGGGGCTCAGTTGCCGAGCAGGATTTTTTAAATTTTTCCTGTTAATCTTTTCTTTCTTTTAGAG
>NW_017100941.1:761767-763873 GCF_001263275.1 Habropoda laboriosa
ATCACAGACGTTACGTCTGATAAAAAAAAAAGAAAAATGGTCTGGGGCTCAGTCTTTTACCAGAACGTTACTCCGCCAGTCGGAACGCGAGTAAAATCGGGTTGCAGTCCCTTTCGAGCATAGAATTATTATATTCTCAATACGGTCTAAAACACCCCCGCGGCTTGTCGCGTAAACTGAGAAGGAATATCCTCGCCCAGTCGAGAATTGACTATTTAACAATTTAACTATCATTGTAACCGATCGTTGGATCGAAACAACTTGTAACTTCGCATTTATACTAGAATATATAGCTTTGTTAAGTCGGACTCGCTCATTTCAACCAAACCTCTCCTGAGTAACATTAGTAACGAATCGGCTCGACTCACAGAGATATATCTTTACCGCTCGAGGTATATCAACATTACGATACGCACAAACCTCAGAACGTTCTACCCATTGGAGTACGGCGTAGTAACCGCATGCGTTGAATGTTCCAATCCTTCGGAGAATGACGTAGTAACCACATGCGTTGAATGTTCCAAACCTCCCTTCTTACCTTGGAATACGACGTGTTAACACACGTTGAAAGTTCCTGTCGGTCCACCACATAACCTTTGGAGTACGACGTAGTAACCACATGCGTTGAATGTTCCAAACCTCCTATCAACTAACCGACATTCCGCTCCGTGTGAGCACACAAAGCGAAGACCGTAAGAGCTCAATAATTTTTACAGTGTAATGAACTATATTTAGTATCACTGCTAACAAATACGATCGTTCGGTGATAAATTTATGTGAAAAGGAAATTCTGTAAATATCGTAAACCGATTTCTACTTGTGAAAATTTTCATTTGTCAATTGGTCATGATAAATTATACACAAATTTTATTTATAAGAATGTTAATGGACTGTATAATAAAGATAAGTAGCATATGAAAAAACTTCAACATCCTAATTAACTTCATTATCCACGTATTTATTCCTAATTATAATTTTCCCTCGTATTATCATAGTAACGACTGTATGAGAAGGAACATTGATGAATTAATCTATTAATTAGGGAAAATGAGTGAACTCGTCATTTAGAATACAAAAGTTCATTTCTTGAGAAATGATTCATTTTTCATTGTACTATTATGACTGTATTAAACATGGAATACTTTACAAATCCGCAGGAATTAAAATGAACTAACTGGCTATAATTTTGACTAATTTTTAATTAGAAATTAGAAAAATTCAATTGTTGTTTGAGAGATGAATTCAGTTAACAAAGTAAAATGGATCCCACTGAAAAATCCATTTATCTATTAACTAGAGAACTTAAATAAGCTCATCATTGGTTAGCCAAGAGATTACTCATTTTTAATTACACCATTATACTCGTATTAAACACACAATACATCCATTCACATTTCCAAGGATTAAACTAATTTTTCATTATTAACCAAAAAGATTCATTTCTCGCTCGAGAAGTGACCTCAGTTAACAAATTAAGATTGATCCAATCGAAGGGGTTAAAATAAACAGATCCTACAGAATTTTTCCACCAATTTCCAGGAATACAACGAATTGTGACAACGAATTTTCCGCGAGAAATTCGAGCTTACCCTGCGTTTTGAGCACTCTTCGGCCTCCGTGCGACCCTCGCGGCACAGCGGAACATCCGTCGCGTGGGAACTTGGAGCATGCGACCCGCTTATACCTTGTGAAAGGTTAAACGGCCTCTTTAACGCACACTTGCAGCAACCGCCGCCAGAGAGTCCTTTCTATAGCCCGGGAAAGCGCGTCAAGCTTGTCGTTATCGAACACTCGTGTCCGTTCGCTCGATCGATTCGCCAGATATCGTGCGTTCGTTCGTATGTTCGCGGGTCGACGACAGCACCGCAACTGCCCTTTCGATTGCTGCCACGGTTTTCTTTCTTTCCGAAGAAAAGAATCCATTCTGCGGGCCTCGCGTATCTAAAAGGCTTTCTACGAACTGACGCTGATCCTGTCAAATGCTACCGATCACTGTTAGACATTCTGAATTTGCTTGTCAGACTGTTGCGATGAGTTTGGAGGAAATGAAAGATAGATACGATAAGCGTTATGACTCGAGTTTGATTTAAGTCTCTCTTAGTAAAT
>NW_017100941.1:763900-771610 GCF_001263275.1 Habropoda laboriosa
TGTCCAAAATTAATTTTATTACTGTTCTAGGCCTTCAAATTTTATAGGGTTATTATGATATTTACTTAGGTCTGTGTTGAATAATTTTTTATTTCTTGTAGAGCTGAATGTTAGTAATTAAGTGTAATTCTGAGGTGGTCCATGATTGATATCATGATTAAGATAGGTAGATTATATTATTATAATAGGGGCCATTTTTCTGGGGTTTGAATTCCTGGACACTTACTTATCCTGAAGAAATGTTTAACACAGTATCTAACACAATACCTAACAATATATAATTAAAAAGAAAGCATTCAAAATTTCTGAAAAATTTCTTAGATACCTATCAAAGTGTCTGCAAAATTTTTTCCCCAAAAATGAAAATTCGAAAGGAAAAGGAAGGTCATCTTAGCTTAGGTCATCAATGACCCAGATTACTCATAGAAGATTAAAAGGGGTTTCGAACAGAGTATGTTTCCTAAAATTTTTATAAAACATGACAGAAACGAATGGATTTTATTTTTTCAATATCTTCCACATCGTTAATTCGTTAGTCAAGTCTATTAGTAGAAGCGAGATAATTTCCCGTTAAAAGTATCCAGGAAACACCATGATGACTCACGTCCCGGTATCTGTTCATCCATTGAGAGCTGCGTGATTAATTTAATTGTACGAAGTAGGCAGAAAGTATCTATAATAACAAGTTAATCAATCTTCCCTTTCGCAACCATCTAGTGCACTCTTTTTCATCTTTAATTACCGAGATAAGGACAGGTGCCAATGTAGTTACGAAACAAAGATATTAAATGCTCTTTGATTTAATCAATTATAATTCGATATTTCAAGAAGAACTCCGCTCGATCTTGAATTCCAGATTAATATGAAAACCAGTAATAAAAGGATACAACAGTGGAACTAACGAGTTAAATGAAAGCAACGTAATTTTCAAAAAAAAAGGAGACGAATTCTTGGGTCTCTAATTCTATCAAATTTTAATTTTATTCTCGATTCTAGAATATAAGAAAATTTGAATAAAATACGCGACGAGAATTGAGGAGAAGCATAAGTTAAACGCGTAAAAATATTCAATAATAAACGAACTAGGAATGAAGCTAGGCAACCTCTCAAAGTCATTTCAATATCCTATTCGACAAGTCTGAAGAACAACGATGACTAAAATTCAAATGTTTATTTCCCTAAACCTTCAAAATAATTTCGAAATATTTTATTCGAAGCGGAGTATTCCAAGTCAGTATCGATAATTGAAGAAATTATTTGATTGTATTTAAAAGAACCGAAAGGAGAATATTTAAAGTCTGATATTAAATGTCTAGCAAGTACCAGTAATTGGTAAAATGATTTATATTTGTTTTAAAAGGAAAATTTCTAATAGGTATTAGTTAAAATGAATTGTTATTCAGTCTATTGTATTGAAATTCTAATTGATTCTAATGTATACAAGTGTTACAAGAAGGCTGAGTGTGTACAGGGTGGACATAGGCTAGCTAGTAGCCCCCGACCACTCTATGAACTTTAACGTCTATACTCGAAAGTGTATCGTCAACACTAACACGTTACCCAGATTATCCAAAAATTGAAGAAGTTACTTTTAAAATTGAACATTCTACGGTGTTTCGAGAGATTTGATAATCATAGTCGAACCTTAAACGAACGTTCAAACGAAGAAAATTTTCCAAAAATCATTTCGTACGTTATTAATCGATAAAACAAAAATTCATTGTTGAAAAATAAATATTTCCTGAAAATCTTCATCTTCCATACAAGATTCAAGATTTTCCCTAATTAAGAGTAATTTCAAAAGATTATCTGTATAAGCTATTATTTCAATACGCGATGCACTGACTCTAGTATTTACTAAAATTCAAAAATTCTCGTATAAATTCCGAAAATAGATTATTAATTACGGTAAACTACTGAGACGGTTTAATTAAGGGTGGGCATGGTGCTGCTTTAGTTTGAAATGATTTATAAACACATAATTAACAGAGGAAAAACCGTGAAACGGCAAAACGTCTACATTCTAATTGTTATAACATGTAAACAGAACTTTAAATTTAGTGTAAACAGAAAAAATATATAATACAATTTATTTCACGGTATTGCAACAAATAAACGTTGAATCAATATTTAATTCGTATAAAAACAATTATTTAACGTAATAATTTTACCTTCACTATGGCTATTTTTAATCTACGACCACAGGTCAACCTGATTTCTAATCCTTACGAACTTTAAATTCAGTCTAAACTGAGAAAATATATAATACAATTTATTTCACGGTATTGCAACAAATAAACGTTGACTCAATATTTAATTCGTATAAAAACAATTATTTAACGTAATAATTTTACCTTCACTATGGCTATTTTTAATCTACGACCACAGGTCAACCTGATTTCTAATCCTTACGAACTTTAAATTCAGTCTAAACTGAGAAAATATATAATACAATTTATTTCATGGTATTGCAACAAACAAACGTTGAATAGATTCTTAATTCGTATAGAAACATTTATTTAAAATAATAATTTCACCTTCACTATGGCTATTTTAAATTTACGACCAAGGGTCAACCTGATTTTTAATCCTCCGAACTTGATTTCACAACGAGAAAGTAATAAGATCGTTGAAACGTACTTATTTGTCAAAAAAACTTGCAAAAATGTATAAATAATAATATGTAATGTTTTAACAAAATTTTTGGAAGTATAAATTAATAATAAAATTGTGAAAATTAATAAATTATGCGTTATTATAACATTAATAGAATTATGACTAAACCGAAGTTCGAAGTCGAGTATTTAAAGTCTGATATTACGTGCCTAGCGAGTGCCGGTAATTGTTAAAATTTGTTTAATAATTAGTAATAGAAATTCTAATTGATTCTAATGTATACAAGTGTTACAAGAAGGCTGAGTGTGAACAGGGTGGACATAGACTAGCTAGTAGCCCCCGACCACTCTATTCACATCACAGAACCTTCAGGTCAAAATACGCCGCGAAGTGACTAGGGCCCAGTATAAAGGGTGACTGATTTCGCGGGACATCGGCGGGTCCTTATATAACTGCGGTACCCTCTCCCCAAAGTCATTAGCAAAATCGTCCGTTAGGTCAGGCGGGAACTTTTCGCGGGAAATTTTCGCGGGAGATTTCCGTTATCGTAACACGGTATAATTTATCAATTTTCACAATTTTGTTATAAATTTATACTTCCGACAATTTGTTATAACATTGCATATAACAATTTATACGTTTTTACAATATTCTTCAATGGAAACATAGGTTTTAGCGTTCTCGTTACTTACTCGTGGTTAAATTAATTTCGTAGGGATTAAAAATCAGGTTGACCTGTGGTCGTAGATTAAAAATAACCATAGTACAGCTAAATTTATCGTGTTAAATAATTCTTTTTACACGAATCAAAAATGTATTCAACGTTTGTTTGTTATAATATCGCGAAATGAATTATTTGTTCAGTTCTGTGCATTTTCTCTACAGTTCAACCTAATTTACTTAAATTTACATTGCGAGACAGTATACTGTAACAAGTAGTAACAAGCAAACGTTGAATAAATTCCTAATTCGTATGAAAAAAATTATTTAACACAATAATTTCAGCTTTATTATGATTATTCTTGATAAATGACCACAGGTCAACTTGATTTTTAATCGTTATAATCTTATTTATTTCATGGTATTGTAACAAGCAAACGTTGAATACATTTTTCATTCGTGTAAGAAGAATTATTTAACACGATAAATTTAGCTGTACTATGGTTATTTTTAATCTACGACCACAGGTCAACCTGATTTTTAATCCCTACGAAATTAATTTAACCACGAGTAAGTAACGAGAACGCTAAAACCTATGTTTCCATTGAAGAATATTGTAAAAACGTATAAATTGTTATATGCAATGTTATAACAAATTGTCGGAAGTATAAATTTTTAATAAAATTGTGAAAATTGATAAATTATACCGTGTTACGATATCGGAAATCTCCCGCGAAAATCTCCCGCGAAAATTTCCCGCCTGACCTAACCGACGATTTTGCTAATGACTTTGGGGAGAGGGTACCGCAGGTATATAAGGACCCGCCGATGTCCCGCGAAATCATTTACCCTTTATACTGGGCCCTAGACACTTCGCGGCGTATTTTGACCTGAAGGTTCTGAGATGTGAATAGAGTGGTCGGGGGCTACTAGCTAGTCTATGTCCACCCTGTACACACTCAGCCTTCTTGTAACACTTGTATACATTAGAATCAATTAGAATTTCTATTACTAATTATTAAACAAATTTTAACAATTACCGGCACTCGCTAGGCACGTAATATCAGACTTTAAATACTCGACTTCGAACTTCGGTTTAGTCATAATTCTATTAATGTTATAATAACGTATAATTTATTAATTTTCACAATTTTATTATTAATTTATACTTCCAAAAATTTGTTAAAACATTACATATTATTATTTATACATTTTTGCAAGTTTCTTTGACAAATAAGTACGTTTCAACGATCTTATTACTTTCTCGTTGTGAAATCAAGTTCGGAGGATTAAAAATCAGGTTGACCCTTGGTCGTAAATTTAAAATAGCCATAGTGAAGGTGAAATTATTATTTTAAATAAATGTTTCTATACGAATTAAGAATCTATTCAACGTTTGTTTGTTGCAATACCGTGAAATAAATTGTATTATATATTTTCTCAGTTTAGACTGAATTTAAAGTTCGTAAGGATTAGAAATCAGGTTGACCTGTGGTCGTAGATTAAAAATAGCCATAGTGAAGGTAAAATTATTACGTTAAATAATTGTTTTTATACGAATTAAATATTGATTCAACGTTTATTTGTTGCAATACCGTGAAATAAATTGTATTATATATTTTTTCTGTTTACACTAAATTTAAAGTTCTGTTTACATGTTATAACAATTAGAATGTAGACGTTTTGCCGTTTCACGGTTTTTCCTCTGTTAATTATGTGTTTATAAATCATTTCAAACTAAAGCAGCACCATGCCCACCCTTAATTAAACCGTCTCAGTAGTTTACCGTAATTAATAATCTATTTTCGGAATTTATACGAGAATTTTTGAATTTTAGTAAATACTAGAGTCAGTGCATCGCGTATTGAAATAATAGCTTATACAGATAATCTTTTGAAATTACTCTTAATTAGGGAAAATCTTGAATCTTGTATGGAAGATGAAGATTTTCAGGAAATATTTATTTTTCAACAATGAATTTTTGTTTTATCGATTAATAACGTACGAAATGATTTTTGGAAAATTTTCTTCGTTTGAACGTTCGTTTAAGGTTCGACTATGATTATCAAATCTCTCGAAACACCGTAGAATGTTCAATTTTAAAAGTAACTTCTTCAATTTTTGGATAATCTGGGTAACGTGTTAGTGTTGACGATACACTTTCGAGTATAGACGTTAAAGTTCATAGAGTGGTCGGGGGCTACTAGGTAGCCTATGTCCACCCTGTACACACTCAGCCTTCTTGTAACTCTTGTATACATTAGAATCAATTAGAATTTCAATACAATAGACTGAATAACAATTCATTTTAACTAATACCTATTAGAAATTTTCCTTTTAAAACAAATATAAATCATTTTACCAATTACTGGTACTTGCTAGACATTTAATATCAGACTTTAAATATTCTCCTTTCGGTTCTTTTAAATACAATCAAATAATTTCTTCAATTATCGATACTGACTTGGAATACTCCGCTTCGAATAAAATATTTCGAAATTATTTTGAAGGTTTAGGGAAATAAACATTTGAATTTTAGTCATCGTTGTTCTTCAGACTTGTCGAATAGGATATTGAAATGACTTTGAGCAATTGAAATTAATTTGAAATTTTTCATATATTTTCTCTGATATTGAATTTATTTTATGACTTGCTATTTTGTTTACTAATAATTTACCATCCAAGGAATTTGCATGAATTGCATGTTAAGTAGTTAGTTGATTTATTATTGTATATTGTGAGCTGATTTGGAACGAGTGCACTATGCCCACCCTAAATTAAACCGTCTCAGTAGTTTACCGTAATTAATAATCTATTTTTGGAATTTATGCGAGAATTTTTGAATTTTAGTAAATACTAGAGTCAGTGCATCGCGTATTGAAATAATAGCTTCATTCCTAGTTCGTTTATTATTGAATATTTTTACGCGTTTAACTTATGCTTCTCCCCAATTCTCGTCGCGTATTTTATTCAAATTTTCTTATATTCTAGAATCGAAAAAGATACGAATTCGCGTTTTTTCTTTTGATTCTTTCAATTTTTCACTCGCGTTCTACGAAGCATTATTGCAATAATAATATTGAAAATAATATAAATTCGCGGTTTCTCCCTTTCTGAATAAAAGTGAAATAAATCGCGTTTCGAAGTACTTTTCGCGTCGTCCATTCCACAGTGACTCATACTTTGTGAGTTTGTGAGTCTTGCGAAATCGATCGGAACTTGGAGGAAGGAAGGAAGGATGACGATCTGAGTGAAAGGAAGGAGAAAATGCAGTCAAATCCACGTTGCAGAGCTCAGCTGTTTAATCAGCGAACAGTGAGTTACAAAAATGGGTTTTTTTCTGGTGATTTGGTTTAGTAGTTAGTTGTGTTGTCTCAAATATGAGCTGACTGCCCCAAATTAAACCGTCTCAGTAGTGTTTCGCAATTAAAAATCGGTTTTCGGAATATATACGAGAATTTTTGAATTTTAGTAAATACTAGAGTCGTTGTAGAGTCGACCGTGAAAACGTAACGCGTTAAATGTTTGGCAATTATAGAAAATAAGAAAAATTGTAGCGACGAGAGAAATAATCTCATCAATATGTTAAGAAAAATTTCGGGATTAAAAAACGTAAAATTAAAAAAGTTGGTATTTAAATCGCTTGTTTGCCTCGATTCACGTTTCATGCTTATCTTTTTTTCGCTGTCCTTGTCTACGTTCGGCAAACTACAAAGGCGGGTGCGAGGCTCGAAAACGTAGTCCCTGACTCTACGAGTGTCAGGTTTAGCTTCCTTGCGGTCTGACACTTGGGGAGAATATACTGTATTGATTTTAAGTATTAATATGAATTAGTGTCTAAATATTTTTCATTTTGTAACACAGTAAATTTTGTCTACTTTGCATTTTCCTTTTTGTAATGAATTTCTTATGCACTTATATTTGATTAATTTTATCCTTAAAAATGCACTCTTTTTCCGAGTATATTGTTCCAAGAATTGAATAGAATATCGATTTTTGACATCGAGGTCAACGATTCTTTACCAGTTTGCAACAAATTGAGTACATAAGCAATGCGGCTGCAATGACTGGTGTCGTGACTCTTGACAGAGTAAGCTTGACTTGGCGATAAGTTTCACATCTGGGAAAACAGGATGCTGAACCTTTCAAATTGATGAAGTCAATTTTCGAGTATTTGTCGTATTCCAAAGTAGATGTAACGTTTATGGAAAGAATTCTAAAATACCTAATTTCATTTTGTGACATTTCATAAATCTGAAAATTTAAAAGAAGCTAATATTTAATGAAATTAAAATAATAAAACAATTCTTATTGTCTTCTCAAAGTTCACAATTTTCTAACTGAATTGTTATCACATCTGTTTACTTTTTATTTCTCAAATCACGAATGAAACAAAACACAATTTAAATACCACTTCGTATCTAATTTAATATT
>NW_017100941.1:771633-784649 GCF_001263275.1 Habropoda laboriosa
AATACCAATTGTAATTTGACAATTTCAACAGAATACAAAGAAAAAAGAGCTTGTTTTTGGAAAAATACGTGTGCATAGAAGCGTTCCCAGCTACACGTGGCGAAGTAAAAGTAGAAACTGCAGAGAATTGGACTTTTACTCTTTCAATAACGCTGGGCACACTTGCAACGGTATTGCTCGCAAAAACGAAAACCAACAAAGAATCAAATCTGACGAACAACTCTGCCCCTCCGATCGAGAGATCAACGCTAAATATTCTCTTTGCACGCATTGTCAGGGCGACGTGAACATTTTTTCGATACCAAACAGCGGCGTTCGAAAATTCGATCAAAAAAAGGACCAGTGAGTTCGCCCGCATATGGACTTTGAATACTTGACGCGAGACATTTTATAGTTACACGAAAATCGCAACGAGCGCAGAAAATTCGACGTATTCACTGACCTTTCTATAAAATTTCATTCATTGCACCGCGACGCACCACGTGTCGATAGAAATAATTGCTTGAAAAACATTCGTTCCGGCGAAATTCGAGGATATTCTCTACTTTCCATTTAATTCGATAAATTCAATCGGCGATTTTAGATACAACATGTCGAACGGGTAATTAGTAAATTATCTCGTCTAATTTGCGTATGCCGAATTAAATGAACGTGTAAAAAATTTGGATTACGTTAAAATTGTTTGAATAATATAATAAATTATACGAACTTTGTTAAAAATTGCAATCAATAACTGCAGCAAGTTTTTCATGAAAAGAAGTTATCACGAACATTGCAAATAATAGGAATATTAAATTAAATAATACAATTCTGATTATCTAGAGACATTTTATCTTTTCTTTTTTATGAAATTACAGTAATGTTCAAGATTTTGTGTTGAATAGCTTAATAAAATGTAATTTTTGAACCATACAAGTTACTCAAGATAAAACATTGTATCAGAAACAGCAATGATACGATCTGAAATCATTTAGATTTAAATAAACGTAAATTTTGAAGTAAAGATACGTTATCATTCGTACAACCTAGTAATTTATAACAAAGAAAAAAGGAAACTACTTATACAATAAGTCAAAAACATGCAGCCTGACGTATCTTATCTAAAATCATTGCACTCCTTCGCATAATTAATATCCAAATAAAAAAGCTGTTTGATAGTTTCTTAACCCTTTTCGGATTACGTATATAGCCTAGTTACCGTGTTGGGATACTGATTACTTGTACACCATATAACTAGGTCAATACTAAAATTCTTTTCTTAAATCAAGTCTTATCGAAATGACGTTTTCCTTAAGTATACTATAATAATATTGAATTTGCTGCTAATTGAATATAGATCTAAAATTGATATTGTGAAGATCAATAGCAATTTACTTCATTTTGATCGATTTGAATAATAAAAAATTTTTTAAATTCCTAATTTTTCTTTGGAGTCTCACAATGCACAGTGATTCCAAACTATATATTTTTATTGCTCAAAAATATATACCTAAGTTCAATAATTACGTTCGTAATTTTCTATGAACGAATTCATGAGTCAATCTTCCTCAAAGGGTTGATAAAATATTTCTTTTACTTTTCTAAAAGAAAATAAATATTTCTTTCACTTCGATTAACCCTCGAAGGGTCAACAAAATATTTCTCCTACCAACCAATGGTTTTTCAAGATTACCAAAGAATACACGAAGAAGCAAGTGATCAAAATTTCAGCGAAGCGACGAGAGTTCGCATTACAAGATCGTCGATCGACCGACGGACGGATTCGCGATATGAATTTGACTCACGTTTTACGCGTGCCCGGTTAAGTTAACTGAAACTTTGACACGAAGTTACGCCGATCCCAAGACTGAAATACCA
The DNA here is from genome assembly GCF_001263275.1 of Habropoda laboriosa. Taxonomy (NCBI): domain Eukaryota; kingdom Metazoa; phylum Arthropoda; class Insecta; order Hymenoptera; family Apidae; genus Habropoda; species Habropoda laboriosa. Next base: position 773,491 of record NW_017100941.1, read on the forward strand.
AACTGTCGTGGCGTAACTCCGCGTGTAACTGAAACGGACGTTAGTCCCCCTGCATACCACGGAACAATGCTGCGCTGAAACTGCCACGTAATTTGCAACTTCTGCGCCCGATACACGTTTTGAGTATTTCTCGTCGGCTCCCGTTACCGTCACCGCCACGTCGACCTGATCGCCACCGAAACTGCAACAATTACAGCTCTCTGTTAGCAAAATGGACACGATTAATTTCCCCCACCGGCTGTTCCTTAACGTCTTGATTTTCCAGACATTCCCCCGTTCTCACACACGCGGCGGCAAGTTTTTCCAAGTAATTGTAAAATTTATCGCAACGTAGAAAGTGACTGGATATAATGATAGTAGCAATTTAACCTTTATCTTTCAGTTACGAAAATAAACGCGTGTACCCGTGGCTGATCTTTAAGAACAGATATACCGTGTGTCTAAGGTTTTTTTGGATCGAACTTTCAAACTTTGTCAGTATGTTCTGTGCGTGTAAGTGAGAAAAAAATGTTAGATAAATATGGGTCGTTTGAAGCTTTGTTGAAAAGTTATAGCTATAATGCGAAATATGATTTGAGGTTATGATAGAAAATAAGAATAGAGAAGCGATATGTATATTTATTCTGTTTATGCAAGCTGTTCTTAGGATTCTCAGATCGTTGAAGGTGTTGAATGTAACTTTTGCAAGTGTTATTGTTGTTTTGTATCATAGTAACTGCAAGTTCGTCACCATATCCTGAGTATTTCGTATTTTGGTATAATTTTTTAACGAAGCTTCAAATGGTACATGTTTATATAACATTTTTTTCTTAGTTATACTCATAAAATATACTGATGAAGTTTGAAAGTTTGATCAAGAAAAAGTAGGACACCTTGTGTACACGTTTAATGTTAATTCATTATGTCATATTAAGCTGTTGCGACTTGTAGTTTGTGTAATCATTTTGTTACGGTAAATGTGTGTTATTATTGTTGTTAATATTCCTATTATTTATTACGAGATCAGGTAAATACTGTGAGAATGGGAAATGCAAGATGTTGCGATATAAACGATAGTTTAAGGTAACATATGAAAAAGTGGTAACATTTTGTTACACTATAAGGAAATGAATTGGTTAATAAATCACCGAAGTTTATTATCAAGTTGTATATCATGGAATGTGTTTTTAAGTATCGTTGGACGTCGTTTATATTTATTGTATGAGTTTGAAAATGTAATTTCGAGTTCAAAATGTGGATGTACATCCATGTAACTACTGTTATATCACTTTACTGGTTACTGACATCATTCATTTAACGATTATTTTTTTCCATACGAAACAATTTCGTTTCATATAAATAATTATCTCCTTTTCGATTATACTACTCAAATAATTAACCATGAATTTCAAATAAATTTCACACCTAAAAATCCCATTAAAACTGCATTCTCTCTCCACGAAAAACTCCATATCACCAAAAAAAAACATCCTCACACTGCTAAAAAAAGCAGCTCTAAAACAAAGTGAAATTATCCATTCAGAACGCAGAAATTGCCGCCTGAGCAAGCTCCCAGAGTAAGTTCCTAAACGCCCAAATCGTGTCGTCGAAATCCGCCGCGACGTCTTTTTCCGCGGCGGTTCCGGACCAGCCACAACCCCTTCCTGAGGCAGAGCCATCGTTTAAGGCTTCCCCCGTTCAGAAAGTAGTCCGTAAATACGTCGCCAGGAACGGGCCGTTCAAATGGCACAAGCTTAAGGTCCCACGGAACGTTCCTCGGGCGGAGTGGCTGTTATTTTTCAGCCAAGTCGCCGAGACGCGTCTCTCTCTCTCTCTCTCTCTCTCTCTCTCTCTCTCTCTCTCTCTCTCTCTCTCTCTCTCTGCCTTTCTCCTCTTCTTTACTCTCGCCGCGCCGAAATTTCGGTTGCCACTTTATGGAGCTGTTTTCCTTTCCTTCCTCTTCGCTACGAGGAAACTTTTCCAACGGCCGTCCATGCAACGGCATATCTTCGCAGGAGGGGCGGGAAGAAGGAACGGCGTAAAATGGGAACGCGGTTCCGTGAAAGAAGAGAGAAAGAGAACGGAAGGGAGAGGAAGAGACAAGTAGAAAGAGAGAGAAAAAGGGAGAAAGAGACAGAATGTGAGAGAAAGAGAGATAAACAGAGTAAGAGTGTGAGAGAAAAAGAGGTAACTAGAGAAAGATTGTGAAAGAGAGAGACAAATGGAGAGAGAGTGAGCCAGAGAGAAAGAGCGAGAGAGAGAGAGAGAGAAAGTTTAAGGGTGAGACCAGGGGGTTAGGGTAGGTTGCGGCACGCTGGAATTCGGTCACTATTTTAATATCGATCCGCCCACCGTGTTTCCCCTATCCCCTCCGCGCTTCACCACTCTTCTGTACGACCATGCTGGCTGGTGAGCACACAACCTAATACACAAATGCACACACACTAGGGAACGTAAGTGCACACATACGAGTATACACGTGGATAAGCGACGCGTAAGCAAGGTCCTCCACGGAGGAGTTCGGTCTCATCGGTTTTCCACGCGACGCGCTGCGACCGCCTCGATGGCCTCCTCCACGCTGCTACGCCGCGTTATAGAGACGATAATTCCGGATACGGGACCGAGCGCGCGGATTAATTCTGTCGCGGTTGTCTCCCGAAAGGACCAGACCGGGTTTATGCTTTCTATAGTGGATGAAAGAGTACCGATGATCGATAGCCTTCCTGCTGGATGGAAGGTTGTTTCATGAGTTAATTTTCTTGTTGTTCCGTTTTCAGGATCTTTCGTGAGCAGTTTTCTTAAGTAGCTGCAATTTCATCGTTTTGTCATCTTGTCGGACGGCTGATTTTTCGCGGATACTTCGTGAAAAGTTACAGCAACGTGAATTTATCGTGGTGAATGTTTTGAACCTTTCGGATCGTAGGTTTTTTCATTTTTGTTTTGATAAATGGAATTTTGTTGAAGTTTGAAACTTATGAATTTATTGTTACCTAGTTATTGAAGTTAAAATACTTAAATACTTAGTTATTAAATTTAAAAACTTACAAATTTATTGGTAAATACTTAGTTATTGAATTTTAAAACATAGAAATTTTTGAAGGTGAAAGAAATTCAATAACGAATGAGATTTTTTCATTTGGTAAATTTGAATTACTTGAGATCATAATTTTGAATTTACTACTTTGTAAAATTGTTACACCTTTTATACTAAATAAATTTCATTAGAAAAATGTTGGTGCGTGTGAAATTTGTTTTTAAAACTGTCAATGATTCGATTGCCTTGTTTCAAAGCAGCATCACGAAATTAATTTCAAAATAACTGTAATAAATTACAAAATTATCACATTAACTAACTAGTAGACCTATCCTCCGATTTACACGGTACTTTATTTACACGATTTCACTTTTACACGGTTTTCAAAATAACGGCTTTTCAGAAATATAAACTATTAAAAATAAAAGTTTATGCTGCTCACATATTTGTACAGTCATTTTTTAGTACCGTTCGTTTGTTAACACTGGCATTAAACGAAAAAATGAACGGAATTTCCCCCTTTTTTGCACACAAAAAGCATTCATATTGTAACGTAAAGTTTGCTGCCGCCGCGGATCTTTCATTGGCGACCGGCTATTTTCGCCTTCATCGATCGCTCGCTCGAAACTAAACCCTGACCCTGAATATTTTTTGTTTTTCATTTTTATTTTATTTTTATTTTACATTTAAAATAATGAATTTAATTAAATCACTGACTAAATTATGCGCATTTTGTTTTTTCCCCGATTTACACGGTTTTTCATACAAAAAGCCATGATTTCGATTTACACGGTATTCTGAGGAACCGATCATCCATGTAAATCGGGGGACAGGTGTAATTAATTTTGATTAAGTTGAATAAGTTCTTTCAAGAAACTAGTTCAACCTTTTCTGCTCCAGAGGTCCTTTTCATCTAGATTTCCCATAGGGAAAGTGGAGCTAACTCTGTTAAGCAAAAAATGTGCAAACAGACATTATTTTCATAACAATACTCTTTAAGAATATTTCCATCTATCGTTGTTTATAATTACAACATAAATGTCATAAATGAAGTAACGTGCTATCAAATATTGTTCGATAATTACTTACAGTAAAGTAATTATTTCATTAATATTATTCTAATTGAGAAAATATCAACAATTATCTCGAATCTATTAACAATGTGCAATTTACTTGCTAGTAATTTATTATTTATAAATTCATACGCAAATTAAACATTAAAAATTAATAGAATATATAGCTCAATTAAACTTTCTTTAATAGTAACATTGCAACCAAAAAGATGAGTAAAATAACGACACACTTGAAGATAAGAAGCAACATTTTCCACTTAACAAATAAATTTTGAAAATTCCATACCTCTTAATTCCAAATTGAAATATTATACACACGCATAAGACGTTTACTATAACTGTACTTTCAATAAAGTTATTCAAATTATGCTCAATTTAACAGACTTTCTCAGGCAATCTCTGACATAACTTTTCATTACGGATATGAACAGTTATTGAATATCTCTCATAAAGTCAGGAATTCAAAGCGATACGCGATAAAAGGAACATTGCTATAAAATGAACAGTCTTAATCCAGCAATTCCTTTTTCTCAAAATTCAAATTTAACATAAATCCCATAAATAAAAATGAATCAAATAAAATTTAACTTTACTTCGAATTTTAAATCAGTAAAAAAAAAGTAAAAAACGCCATTGAATCTTTCCAAAGGGAATGTTGCACTTTCGTTTCAAAAATATGCAAAATAATTTTTCCACCTTAAATGCCATGGCGGAGCGCGCGTAAAACGCAGAAGTATTGTAAGATCGGGTTGCACGATGTTTATAGTAGAAAGTAACTAATGATTCTCGCAGGAGAAGCGGATCTACGAGCTGTAAATCCTTTACGCTTGCTTTGGAAGCTAAACCGGCAACTCTTTATATCGTGATAATCATTAGAACGTATTACCGAGAATACTAACGAGCGTATTTTCTTCTGTAAATCCTCAAAAGTACGACACAAGCTTGCACGCGTCCGGTTCTCCTCTTTCTCAAAAGGATCCCCTTTTCCCCTCAGAAGTATTAATTTTCAAATGGGAATTCTTCTAGAATTTGCGCAACAATGTGATCCCCCTTCGACACGCGCGGTTCGTCTAATTAACCGTCGACCATCGTTTGCAATCAGCGATAACGGGAACGTTTGTAATTCTATACGGAGCAATTTCCCGCTCGAGCTTTTTCGGCGATTGATTTCTCTACATCGAAATGAAACTTTCATACAATATAAATGATTACGTACGGAGAGAGAGAGAGAGAGAGAGAGAGAGAGAGATTCGCGTGCGGGATTAGTGTGTAGAGAGATTAATGAATTCGCATGCTAAAGAACAGCAAAGAACAAAAGGAATTTATTTCGTAGAGTATGCTAATGCGGTGTTTCTTTTTTTTTTAAATAATCTTACAAAGTTTCGAGATATTCATCGTCTAGGGAATCGCGTTTAATTCTGAGAATATGTTAATTTTCTTTATTTCTAAAGATCGAAATATTATAAATCCTTTCGTATTCGATTACTCGAGTGATAGAAAATTATTATTAAAATAGAGTAGGATTTTTTATTTTAGCATTGTCTAATGAAAAAGTTAGGCGCGATGGATGTTCCCCAATTTTCCAGGAAAAAGGAAATTAAAATCACACATAAAAGCAAAGAAAAAAAGTGCTTTTCTTTTTTAATAATAATTTTGCAAAGTTTTGAGATATTCATCAGCCAGAGAACCACGTTTAATTCTCAGAATACGTTAAGTTTTTCTATTTCTAAAACTCATAATATAATAAGTTCTCGTCTTCCATCACTCGAGTGATAGAAAATTATTATTAATTTTCAGTAGGCTACTTTCCTTCAGCATTTCACAACCGAGTTCTAGCTACTCGAAAGAACAAGTTAGGCGCGATGAACGTTCCCCATTTTTTCCACGCAAGGGGGAATTAAAATTATACGTGAAATAAAAGAAAAAAAAGGAAAGAAAGAAAGGAAGGAAGGAAAGAGAGGGGAAAAAGAAGCGCGCTCGTAAAAGTACAGCAAGCAGTGATCGTGAGTAAGCGGTTGCGAATCGTAAAACCACGGTGCATGTAGAATGAAATCATGAGCTAAAGCGGTGGTTACACCTTCGGGCAATAATGCTTCGACGAATTAAAAATTACCATCAGTGAGCGTTCGAAAAATATGAAATACAAAAGAATATGTGTGAAAGATGAAATAAAGTTGCCTCGTGGCAACTGTACACGAAACTTTGTACATTTTAATCGAGTCATTTTCGTCATCGAGTGTTACCTGCTCGTTAATTAACTCACCCTGAGGCGAAAGGAGAAAGGACACGGGTTGGAAAAGAGGGGATGTGGAGAAGAGGTCGTAATACTTTTTAAAATGAAGCAATTTCAACGTTTTAATACGCACACACTTTTTATCATAATTTTCGAGTAGAATGCTCAAAACACGCTCGTTTTAACAGGTGCAAAAAAGACGTGGAACTTAATTCGTTAGCAATCTTGTCTTATAAAATCTGCGATGCCACGCTCGAGAGCTCTAATTAGAATCGTTATTACTCTCCTTCAGTGCTACTGACTATCAGTCATTCGCTAAATTATTCGAGTAAAACGAAGCAAAAGGGAGTGAAACGGAAGAAAAGGATTTCTACCTTTTTGTTTCAAGAACATTGCTTGTTCATCATATCTGAATTAAATTCTTATGGCTATATTCATCAGGATTCCAGGAAATATACTTTATTCCAGCATGTACTTCTTTTTTTTGATTTTGTTTTGTTGGACGGTTAATTATGTTTGTTAGTAGCCTGTGAGTAGTGTGATAATTATTCGACAATGAGAAATTGAAAAAATTGGAGAAAATTTAACTAATTTCCTGATAGCCTTTTTTTGGGAAGGTTTTAAGGAGTGCCGAAATATTGGGCCATTTATCTCAAACATTTTCTGGTGAAATGTAATCTGAAAATATTCTGAAACTTGTTTATTTGAAGATATATCATTTTTCGGTGATTCATCAGGAAAATTTGCATGTCTTTCTTGAAGGTTTAAACAAAATCTCAATCTTATTTTATGATACATTTCATTCTAAGTGCTTAATCAATTTAATAAGGGAGAAGTGACATTCTCTTTCTGAAATTTTCTATTCTCATTTCATATTTAATACAAATCTACACATTTTAGGTAGAATTTTAAAGGCGCAATATGGCTAATCACTATTCTTTGCAAACTATTCTTCTGATAGACAAAGATGACTCTTAACATAAAAGATTCTCTACTAGAATTATTAATACAATTTTTATTGTACCTATTACCTATCGTTCCTACAAGCAAAGAAGGAACAAAATAGCCCAAACATTATCAAAATTAGTACCAGGAATATAAAAAATCCATTAAAACAATGTTCCCCAAAAACCAACGTTCTTCAAACATCTAACTTCATTGGAACAAGTATAAACAGTAAAACTTCCAGTAACTACTTTTGTACCCTCAATCAGCATCGTCGGCGAATTTACTAATACGAGCGGAACCGCACACAAGTAGCAGCCTCGTTTCCTCTCGGAAAAGACGCTTACTCTAAAAACCCTGGCCGCGAATTCCTCCTGTAGCTAGAAATTCCTCGAAAAGCGTTTCCACGTTCGAACAAACCCACAAAATCTGCATCGTATAAAATCCACAGCCGCTCCACCCCTCCACCTTCCCTCTCCCACTAAACTAACCCCCTAATTAGAGTCTCTAATAACGCGGCGGCGATACGATTTTCCGGATGCGCGATCGGGCATCGTGTCGTGTCGCCTCGCGTCGCGGCGCACCTCGCCGTCCATTCCCATCGTGATAATCGTGGTCCGCGGAACAGCGCCGGCACACACCAGTCGAATAGCTAGGAAAAGTCGCATGTTAAGCCTGATAAACGAAACATAAAAGCACGGAGGTGGCCGAATGGGTGGAGGAAAGGGCGGAGAGGTTTGGTGGTAGCGGCTGAAGGGTGGTCGTAGCCAAGCACACACATAAACACACACCTGTATATGATCACACACTGTTCTGTATATATACATACATACATGCGCACACATTTTCACCAGGTGGTAAGGTAGAAATAGGTGTACGGCAGAGTAGTGTTATAGTAGAGGAGATGGTTGTTCAGCGTGTGTGCTTGCAACACACACGGTAGACGGTTCGAGGCGAGGGCCGCGTGTTCCAGTGCCTGGCCGTCGACTACTAACTTTTTCCTTTCTTTTTGCACGGCCCGATCGATACCGGCGACTTATTTTGGATTATTTTCAGCGCGGCCAGAGTGTGCGCGCCTTTTCCAGGCAAAAAAATGGGAATTCGCGCGGACCGGTGCATGGCTTTCTGGTAAATTTTGCTGCGACCGGCGTTCTCCAATGAGCACGACACGAAAAAACGTATTAGAGCGTGTAACCGGCAATTTTTGTTGCGCCGTCGACGTTGAGAAAAAAAGGAGCACCGTATATTCCCATCGGTCGACAGAGCGGCGCCGTTCTCGAGATTATGTAAAAAATGCGCGACCAGCATTGTACCCATTAGACACCCGCTGTCCAATGAAACGCTGCAAACCTCTTTTCCCCGTGTCTCCTTTTCTCTTTCTCCCTTCTTCAGCTTCTTTTTTCCTCCCTTCCTATCACTCTCTCTCTCTCTCTATCTTCGTTCCTTTTCTTCCTACGTCCAACCCTTCTCTCTCGTTCCCTTCGCCGAAAAGCGCGTACCCGCGTAAATGCCGCTGTATGAAAGTGTGTCTTTTGTCGCGTATGGAACGCGAGCACTGCTGCTCTCCGCCCCTCGACTGCGGTTCCTCGATCTTTTCACCGGCGTTTCGAGCTTTTGATCGCTCGCCGGTGAAACGATTACGCGATACAAATTCCCTCGACAATGTATGTTTTCTCTGTTCCACGTTTTTCTTCTTTTTCTCATTCTACGCGATTTAGGTGTGTCTCTGAGTCTACTACAAGTGTAATGTTTTCTTTTCTGTTTGTTTTAATTTCATGAAACGACACGGAAGGAACGATCGATTTTGATCGGTTTTAACAGCAGCGTTAAATAATTCTCTTTTTTTTTTGCGCGCAGTTTCGCGAATCGTTATGGGAGAAGTGAGAGGTTGTTAAAGGCGTTGCTGCATTGTTAAGCGAAAATTCTGAGAAAGAGGCGGTAACAGGGAATTGAAGAAATTTTATGAGAAAGAATCGCGCGATTTATCATTTACGGTGTAACGAGCCGTGATCAAACGAAGAATTTCGTGGGGTATATAATAGACTTTTATGCTTTCGCGAAGGTTTAACGTTTCACTAGTTAGCTGGGAATTATATGTAATTTCTTTCTGTTTTACAATATGTGCAAAGTAGTTTTAGCGATGGTATTGCAAGCATGTATTTAGAGCTTTCATGTTTGAACGAGGAGTTACTTTAATTAACGAAATTTCTACATTTTTCACGTTTCCGATACTTCTGATTAAGTGGTACAGATGAAATAAAACTGTGACTTCGAGTGAAAGCGTTAAATGTGCGAATATATCAAGTATCGTATATTTATTGCCTCGTGCCATCTAAGCCGTGGTCATAGCGTTTGCATGAAAATGTATGCACAGCCATTTTTCACGTTTAAAGAAAGCTGCGATTAAAACGTTTACTTAATTTATCGAAAAATTTACCCACATCGGAAATAAAAATAACAGTGGATATTTAACAACTGTTACTTCGGTGCAACATTTTTATTTTAACGTTCAACAATAAACGTGGAAATAATTGTTAAAAATCTTGGCTGTCTTATTCGAATAAATAACGCTCCTTAGTATATTCGAGATGCATATTCGTAGCTCGAATCTAACATTTCAACCTAACACCCGACCATTTCAATCCATTTCCCCAGTCAACCACTAAAAATATACTTAACTCCGATAAATTTTGACGCAAATCCCTAAATAGGAATTTAAACCACACGCAATTCGTGCCATTGAGAGACTTTCTCCATTTTCTATGGTAATTTAAGCAGAAGACAAGTGCAGCCGTTCAGGAATCTGTCGTCAATCCTTTGCTCCAACAATACAATCTTTTTCAAAGCAAAAATCTTGATTCTATCGTAGAACAACATCGCTGTGAAATAAAACGTCTCTCACTCTACACGGAAATTCTTAAAACACATTCGGTCACGTCTATTCAAATCTTCGAGTGGCCATGCACTCTTCGTTCATCCGATACCTACTCGGTCCAAACAACACTTTTCATTCACACCTCTATCTCATCCAGCTCAAGTATTCTTCCCTCACACCTCTACCGCTCCAGCGAAACATTCACAAGTTTATCGCATTTGTTGTATAGCGACATTATCTGTTACTCCAAATCACTCTGTAGATTTAAGTGTTAGCCTTCCATTCTCATTTTGTAAATACCCGAAATTTCCATAAACTTCATCTTTTCCTTACTACTCATCCTCGAACCTCGACCTCATCACCTCATCCTTTCCTGACTAACTTCGTCTCACCCTCGAACTCTGCCCTTGGTACACCAAACCCTTACAAATCTCAATCCCCACTTCTCAAGAGACGAACACATATTAGACATCCTTCCTCAAAAATTAGAGATTAGACCTTTTACCATTAAACTACCGATTAGTCCGCTAACGATATTTATTGTACTTTGTCTACATGTCTCCGTTCCGTGGTACTTGTACGGTTGTCACTTAACACGTCGACTGCCACGTTGGGCACCTGTGATCAGAGATTGTTTCCTCGATAGGGCTACGGTGGTCATTAGTGACCGGAGAGACTCAAATGTTTAGAATAATTAAAATAAAATAAATATCGTCAACTAAAAATTTCGAACACCATAGCTAACTAGACATTATTTTAAATTTTAAAAAAAGCATAATAAGCATAATATAACACTATGCTTGGAATAATGAAAATTTTCTTCTGTCCCTCTGAGCAGAACATGTAAATCATGGCAGTCAACGTGTTAATAAACGATCGGTACACGGGATACAACACACTCTTCACTCGCACCTCTATCTCTCCCATCTAAACACCCGCCTAGATAATTTCCATCATTCCCAAAACAACAACAAACATGCCTATTATTGTCCAAGCCTGTATAGGAATATTAGTATAAAA
>NW_017100941.1:784992-785415 GCF_001263275.1 Habropoda laboriosa
GCTATTTAAACCGCGACATATCAATAACGGAGTAGTTTTTGGCGGATTTCATTGATTTCCGATGGAGAGTTGCGCTGATGTGCCGGGACGCCGGCAGGTAGGCTACATGCACAACATTGTAATTGATTGGACCTGTGGCCTGATAACCGCCCGGTGACCTCACCAGCCGTTCGATACGCGTACTCGGTCATGGAATAATTATTTCTTCTTTCTCCGCGTTCGATTCTACCCCAGTCCTATCTGCCCGCAGAAACGCTTTGAATCGATTACACCAATGATCTGTCGTGAGCCGCGGAAACGGACCTAGCTATCGACGCGTTTCGATATCGATTCCAGGCGGAAAACGAAAGAATTAGCCGGGAGTGTGAGTCCGGACCGGGAAACTAGTAATTGTGTGGAAATAAAGTTTAAAGGACGACTATT
>NW_017100941.1:785466-788095 GCF_001263275.1 Habropoda laboriosa
AGAATTTTTCTACCAACTTTCGATGTTCTATGTACGGAAAGTATTATATGATTTCAATTACAATTTCTTTGACGAAGTTAGCGTATTAATTTTCAGCGTTTTTCTCGTAAGAAAGTAGACTTGTGAAAAATATAGAAGAGGACAGAGTTTCGGTATTTTTTATATACAAAACGATGACTCCAATGGATTTCTTAAATTTGTAATGTTTCTTGCCTAGTGACGATGTCATAATTTTTTTTAATTCTTGGTAACTTGAGTAATCAAAAATTAACTGAAAGCTTCTGAAAACTCTCACGTCGTTTGCTATGCATAGTGGATCCAAACTTTTCAGTGTATTTATTCTTATGGAATTTCCTATTTTTTGGAAAATGAGGAACAACTAGAAGAGGAATAACTAAAGTAAAACTAAGAGTACAAAAAATATCAAAATAAATTATGATTCACTACAACAAAGACGAACCTCTTTTTATTACCACTTTTATGTTACATTGTAGAAAATTCTGTATTCTCTTACAAATATAGTACAATTTCGATGAAATCCTCACACAAAAATAAATGTGTTTTAGTAATTCATAGATCCTGCAGTACATCCGTTTAAACTTCCAAAATTTTCTTTGACGCTCCAAGTTAATTTAATTTCCTTTTAGCCATTTCTCCGTATCTATCTATAACCCTAAATACTCCTAATCAAATTTGTCTTCTTGATGCAAGGGAATTCCAAAATTTCGACAATTTCTCTCACAATTTAAACCACCAATAGAAAACCTCAAAATAATCTCTCACCATAACACACAAAAAGAAAAGTCTTTCTACCGAAGAACATTCTTGCTATAATAATAGTTAATCAAAGTAAATATCCCGAACTCAATGCCAGTCCACGAAGGAATTAACATAATAGATCTTCGCGAGCCATCGTGCTCCGCCTCTATCTTAAATCATCTCTCTGACATTAGAAAACTCATAAAAAACGGCGGCGTACACCTGTCTCGCGGCGATCGTTGATCACACACACACAACCACAAACATCGACATACACAGATACATATACACAGTTTCGGACCAGGTTGTACAATGTATCGAGCGTACAAGGAACACCGGAAACTCGGCAGAACAAATCTCTTAATAGCTTGTTAATAGTGAAACGCAGCGCGGAAAATCAAGCGTGCGGTTATTGAACGCTCTCGAATATTTGAAACTGCGTTTAATGGTGTGCTCGGGGTAATTACTCGCTCTTTCGGCTAATAGACGTTCAAATAATCGAGAGGCTCTATTATAATATACCGGTAGCTCGCTGGTGGTGGCGTTAGTTTGGAGGCGCGCGCGTAAAACACGCGTCGCAACTCTTTTGCAACGGCGCGGCAGCTCCCGCTTGTGTTATATAAAACGGAAAAGCGTACTCGTGTGATAATTAAGAAAGTATATACCGTTCGACAGCGGCAGGCTAATTAAACATGTTTCTGATCAGGGACGCGCGTTGAAAACGTGTAATTTTTCTTAACGAGCGGACTCGAACTGTACAAACGCTGTTGTACACGTTATGTGTATAATTGTATATCTGTAGTATAATTTCCAGATGAGCAACATTGTGGCTACGTTTAACCACGGATATATGTACACAGAGTGTCCGAAAAAATTATTCATGCAACGTGATGGGTTTTAATCCTTGTAAGGTCGAAGTGAGTCCAATGGACTCACACGCTTAAGTATTTTCTAAGATTTCGAGATACTTGTGAAAAAATATTTGGGATTTAATGGTGAAACGTTTGAGTATTTGGTGCAAATTTTCTAAGAAAGTGAAGCTGAGTTTTTAATGACTTTAATTTATAGCTTTTGTTCAAAGAATTATTTGAAGAGTCAAGTTATGTGAAAATTGTATGGTTTCATTTAAAAATAAAGTGCATTTTGCACTTTGCAAGTTAATTGTAATCATATTTTTCTAGATTCACTTGGAACCGAGCTGTGGCCTGGCCCAGTTGCTAGAATCACCCTGTATAATTAATTTAATCCTGAATATAATTTAATAAATAAGTTTCCAAAAAGTTCTGAGTATTTTTGAAAATTCATCCTAAAGGTAAACTATTTCCTTTACCAAAATTACGTGTTAATACATCAGGATCAAGATTATCAGGACAAGGATTAAACAGCAATAATTTTATCTATAAAATACTAGTTAACAAATCAAACACTCAAAGACTTTCTATTATTTTAATTATAATTTTCTAATAAATGACTATTTAAATGCGTTCTTCCCAAAGAATTTTATTCTGTATACTGTAATTTCAACTTAAGCCTTCTTAAAATTCACATTACTCGAAAGCAGAGCTAATTTCCCAAGTTATTTTATGTGTTCCATTTTTCACCTGATATTACGTAAACAAAATAATGACCGTTCAAATTAGAACGTATCACGGTGTACGGAGACTATTTTTTTTTTCGGACACTGTAGATAAATATACATATACTTTTGCGTAACGTAGCAAACCGTGTTACTAATTGTAATTCCAGGAACGAATTTTTGATTTCTCCGAATCGACTTCCTCCCACCTTTCAAGTCCAGCGTGAACGAGCGAACGCGCGCGTTTCGCAGTGCGTGAGCAGCCAACTTTCCTGGAAACTACAAGATGAATGA
>NW_017100941.1:788140-802650 GCF_001263275.1 Habropoda laboriosa
AACCGAGTCCTGCCATCTTCGGCTAATTCCGCGCGATAAGCGAACATCTCAGCTCGACTTCCGCCATTATGATCGGAGATAGACATTTGATGGCGAGGCTTCTATCGATCTTTAGCGCGGTGCTCGCGCCCGTGCAAATCCGCGAATTATCTCGTCTTTTCTTTTTTTTTCTCGAAATTTTGCCTTCGATGAGCTCTTTTCTGGAGTTTATTTCTCGATGTGATTTCAACGATAATAAATAATTTCGGTGAAATTTTGGTATATATTATTGAAGTTCTCAAAAAAATATTCGACACATATTTTTTTATGTCAATAATCGTCCACAGTAAAGAGGTGAAAATTGTCCTCAAATTTGGAGATAGTATTGTAAATATATTTAGTCTAATATCTTGAAAATCATTAGCGATAGAGGAATAGTGTAAATTGACGAATTTTTCATTTTTCAACAACAAATTTGAAAAATAAGAAATATAACCAAAATTTGATAAAAATCGGTGATTATTAGATCCAGATGTAAATTATTGTTAAATATGGCATAAAAATTTGCACTTTTAAGCACTTTCTTATGAAATATCATGTTTCGTATCTATGATTTATGCATGTTCCTCCTTAATTTTATCGTAGTTCGCCGAGATAGTACTAATCATATAGAAAGTGGTATTCTCTTTGTAAGTTAATACCTGTTCTTTGTGAACCAATTAAGGGATTCGCGGTAATCTTTAATTTCACGTACCACGAAACCTTTCAAAACAATAATAGATACGCTTCTTGATTTATTTAATAGAACGAGGTAGATATCAGAGATAAAAGAAACATTGTATGTACATAATAATAATATTTTCGTGGAATACCTAATTTTCATAAGTAACTCGTTAAAGAACTAGTAAAGTGTTGATTATCCGGGTAATAAAATAAGCGATAAAATCGTTTAAATAGGTGTTACTCAGTTTTTAGAAATGTAATTATTTAAGCAAGACATTTCCAGTGAACTCACACATATTATTAACAATGATTTGTAGATAATGTATAAATTTCATACTAACTGCAATATCAAAATTACTACCCTTTTGATAAGTTGTAATTTCAGATATTTTCATAACAATATTATTATCAGCACACAATTATATTACATACCATAATAATATTTTCTTATTTAATATGTTGAAAATTGCAAGACAGCAAATTTAGTATATTGAATAAAACATTCTAATTACTTTCAGCAATTGCAAAATCATTTACAAAAGATGTGTCATAAAGTATTATAAAAATTCTTCTTTCGTAAATAAGAATCAACAAAACTAATGATCTATTTTATCAATAAATATTTTAAATAAAAAAGAAAAGAAGGCTTTCTTAAGGAAGACATTCGACGAAATACATAAGTGGCACGTTTCACACATTAAAAAAAAATGTCTTCATATAAATTCCTAATTCTCAATAAAGGAAAAAATTGAATAGCAGGTCCTACACACAATTCTTGTATTTTGACTCTCAGAGAGAGAGAGGGAGAGGGGGAGAGAGAGAGAGAGAGAGAGAGAGAGAGAGAGCAGCGTGAAGGAATTCGAAAATAAACCAAGAAGGAGTATACTCGAGCGTCCTTCCGCGTTTAACAGGCCAGTCAGCCTATTTCGCCAATTGTTTGAAGAGAAACAATCAGACACGAAAGGTAGGCGAGCGTCGAGATTGCGCCTCGTTCCGCGAAGCGGCTGCGCTGAAATCCTCGTATTTATCATTTAACACCCGGCTGATTACCTAATTAGTGAAATAACTAAATCGTACGTAGGACAATTTTCATCCCGTCGACCCCCTAATGGACACAGATTACACGGGGCGTCATTCGCTGTCATTAGGGACGAGAAAACGGCCGATGCACGCTTTCAGCATAGCTGCAGCGCGGCCTGGAGACTTCGTTTACAGAATACGAGCCGGTAAATGACTTAACCGTTAGCAAAAACTCGTGTAAGTCATATTCCCTTTCGCAGAAGAAAAGATAGAGAGGCGGGGGAAAAAAGACGGGGAAGAAACGCGGCTGCGAGATCGACGCGCACCAAATAAGCGCTATTAATGGAACAGAGAGAGTTTTCGAATTTTCCACCAGTTATGAATATCGCACCTGTCCTACAAATTTTACATAGGGAGGACTTTGGGTATTTTGTGATTTAAAATAAAAATTTTCTTTGAAAAAAATAAATTAGTAAGTTAGTGAATAAAACTCTTCAAAAGAAACCACATCGAAATTCCATTCTTCAAAGAAAATTCTATCCTGAATTAATTACGCTTTTAAATATTCAAGACAAAACACTTAAAATTATACAAAATACTATCCACCTGTTCAAAGAAAAATCTCTCTTGGACTAAATCCTCTCTTAAATAGAGCATTTAAAAAATCTGTCTGAACCTTAGAAAATTGCACAAAATACCTATCCACCCGTTCAAAGAAAAATCTCCGCGGAACTAATTACCCTGGCATACTCAAACCTGTCTGAACCTCGAATTTCCTGTTCGAAACTTCAACTCTTTCCACGAAAAGCAAACAACACCGTCTCTTCCAACTACGAAGACCGTCCTCCTCCGAACGAAGGATTCGCGGTGTAAAATCGAAGTTGGAGGGAATACCGCGTACGGACGCGATCAAGCAAGACCGACGAAACTTTCTTGCCCGCGAGCAGGGCCGACAATGAGGCAGCGTTTCGCACCAGTGTCAGGATTTCGATCTCCGGTTCGTAAATCGCGCGAAGAAGAGACAGACCTCGTAATTAGCGAGGAGAAGAGAGACGAAACGTACCTTCGTAAAGGCCGCGGTGGTTCGTTTACAAGCTAGTCAGGTTGTAAACAATTTAACGGTTGGCAAAAGAGTTGGGGAAGCAACTGGAAGAGAGAGTCGGAACGCGGTTTGTCGTGCAACATAGACAACAAAGAGAGAGAGAGAGAGAGAAGAGGGCAAAAAAGCCGACCGATTATTATAGTATGCGCGTTAGGAGAAGCGTTAGCCCTCTGGAATTTCCTCCGCGAAAAGCAATGTAGCTCGGGACCCGCCTGTAAATCCCGCGTCAAATTGCCACCGTTGGTCTTCTTGAACGCCAGAGAGGAGAGCTGCTTTAGTTTTAGCGGCCTGGTGAACGCCGACCGATAGACATCGAGACGTTTATCCACGATTTTCATCCTGATTTCGCGTCACGGTCCGCGCGTAAACCTCGCGGAATCGAAATAGCGTCGCGCCGTTAATTTTAAGTGGACGAGATTGGAAGAGGTGTAAGAGGATTCGGGGATGTCTTGCTATCGATCCTCGCGTGATCAACGGGGAAAAAAGAATGGATGCGAAAGGTGTTTCAGAGTTTTGACGCTGATTTACGGAATCTTTCCTTTAATGGATAATTAAATAATTAATGTGTCACTGTATGTAATAGTGTAGTAACCTTTTCGTGATAGAATTATTTTTTTAAAGAATTTGTTACTCATTTCTGTTATAATGGATACTAAATTTAGATCAATTTTTGTTTCAGTACTCAAGTGGGACACTGGTCACGAAATGGTCAAAAATTGTACTGTTGAATAATATAATGTCATCTTTCCTTTGATGGATAATTAAGTGATTAATTGTAAGATTACAATCCTTCGATAAATAAACAATTGTGGTCCAAGTATCGGTGAACCAACGAAGAGTTAACTCATCTTCCCTCAGTTAAAATGACAAGAACCCAAAAAATGAGCATACTAAATTTAACGTCCCATTAAATTCCCACTACTATATCCTCTCTATGCTAATTCTCAGATATTTCTACATACATTCAAAACATAAAAATCGAAAAATCGAAATAAAAATTACTATATTTCTACTACGTGTGTATAATTACTCAGAGGAAGCACAGTTTTAAAGGAGAATATCGAAACACGTTGGCCAGATGCAGCGCCTAGGCGCTGGGCGTTCGCCGCGAGTTCACCGGTGTGATACAACTTCCGGTTATTTTTATTAAATTGGAGGAAGACGGAACCTAGGCGATAAAAGTATGATGCAAACGCTGTCTATTCATCTCGCCCACGAAAGCACGCGTGCGTGCATCTGCACACGAGGACGGATGCGTTTCGAACCGTAACCGTCTTTCCTCGTCCGAGCTCGATGCACAGAAGGCAGGTCTTCTTAAGCGAAAAATTCACGCATATTTTTTTATTCCGTTAATATGTATTCATTTATACGGGTTTCAGAAACGCCTCGTGCGCTCTCCTCTTATTTAATTTCATCGCGCTTACCTCGATCGCTAGATCGATTAAAGGATTAAGGAAAGAAGAGAGCGCACAATTGATTTGATTTTTTTTTTTCTCCAACATACCGCGAGAAATTATCCTTCGAGAATTACCATAGAGAGAATAATAGTAATGAATATGGACATTGAATTTTTATACGATATCGAAACTAAATGCATATACGTTAAATCTTCACGTGGAAAGAAATTCTAGTTAGGTAGATTGTTCGATCATAATACGAGCAGGATAATTGTGATCACCCTTAAAGAAGAAAATATTGGACTTATTGTATGAGAATGAATTTGGAAAAATTTGTTATTCATTTTCGGATGTATATCATACTTGTTGCACTAATTGCAAAATGTTTGCGTTGAAAAATTTAGAAATTCTTATTTTCAGACTTACTCGTAAAATGATATATTAGTGCATTTCGTATAACAATCGGAATGCTTATCTCAAAACTTATCTAAAAAGCTTCTTAAAACTTCTCGTTTGCAACAAGCAGGATTTAAATATTTGTTAATCCCGTTAATTTCTACTTCTACAACGCGAATAAAGGAAAACTGTTATTTCGTTTTGGCATGTATCGTCGCTTGAAAGAGCACGGAAAAAAGGAGAATAGTATCATTTTAAATATCGGACATTGCAATTCAAACGTTCCTGCAACTAAGAAATATTTCAAGGTACTCGGTAATCCTCGATATCTTTAAAATAATAATTGATAAAAGTTGAAAACCTTATTATTATATATTTTATACCATTTACTCTCAATTTTTACTCAAAACACAAAAGACACCCTAAACAGAACCCAAAGAATCTCAAAATATCCGTAATACGTCACCAAGCTTCTCAGTAAGGCAAATAATAAAGAATAATTAGAAAAATTTAACATAAATCCCGGAAAATTGCCGAAGAAACGTCATTTAAATCCTAAAATCTTAACTCAGACACTGCTCTCACATCACAGGACCATTTATTAATTCTTTCCAACTGGATTCACATAATTCATTTTAAACCACCGAGTTTCCATCACGATGATATTCCCAATCTTCCAGAAAAATGGCAAAACGTCATCCACAATAATATAAATTATTTCCACGATCGATCTCTTTTCATTCTCCTTAAATAAAACCTTGGTTGCAACCAAAACTCAGAAAGAATTCATTTAACAGACGCAAGCTTATATCTTAAAAACCTAACAGCAACATATTAAATTCAGCCAGAATCTGGTCGCTAATGACCCATTAATCATATCAAAAAATCTTATCGAAAAAGGACAAAAAAAAACAACCAAAAGAGACAAAAAATGAAAAGAGAGATGGCGAGCGTTCGCGCGTGTAGGTATACACGCGGATCAGCGCGCGTTCTTAATAATAATTATCATACGCTGGCCAGCGCCGGCAATCTTTGAAGGTCGACCCGCGCTACTGCTTCCTGATTGTGAGCGAGGCGTGACGAAGATGAGAAGAGGAGCGCGCTAGTGGCACGAGAAAGAGGATAGGAAGAGGAGAACGCTGTGTATTAACTTCACGGCACGCCGGCTATGTACGCGCGCGCGGCGTTTTACCCGCTACTGTCTGCGCTCATTACGTAGGCACAGCGATTTCAGAAATATGGGGTTCGTCGGGGATTGTGGGGGCCGATCTTTTATTTTCCTTCTCCTTCCCCCGGTAAGCCTCTCTATCCGGCGAAAGATTGCCGGACACGAACGAAAACACGCGGCCTGGAGAAGTCTCAGGATGTTGACTCGATCAAGTTTCTCCTCCTTTTTTTTTTGCTTCTTTGTTTGAAGGAGGAGAGAGGGAATTTGAAATGAGAGGCTTGGCAGTACATACTGCGTAATGCCGGGACGTTACGATTTTAATGAAATTTTGCGGGGTTGTGTGCGGGGACGTTTGGAGAACGGGGAGAATGGGGGTTTGTTTCTTTTGAGTTGTATATTTTGGTAGGTCGAGAATTTATATATTGTCGTTTGAACGTTTAATACCGGCTGGTGTGTTGCAGTGTGTGTGCGCTGTGTAGTGAATTATTTTGAAGACTTATTAAGTGAGTTTTTGATATGTTTTTTGAGAAATTTTATGGAAGTTATTTAAAGGTAACTGAAATTGTGTGAAATTTCAAAAATATTAAAATGGAAGTAACACTGTATTGTAGAAAATAATTTAAGGGTAACTTCAAATATTATTGTGTAATATTTAAGAAGCTTTGTCATATTACACAATAATTTAAGCATTTGATAAAAATATTAAAATAAAAGTACATAAAATAATTTAAGGATAACTTCAACTGAAATTGTGTAATATCTGAGAAGCTTCATCATACTACATAATAATTTAAGCATTTGTTAAAAATATTAAAATGGAAATAACATTTAATTATACAAAATAATTTAAGGGTAACTCCAAATGTTATTGTGTAATATTTGAGAGGCTTTATCATACTACACAATAAATTAAGCACTTGATGAACTTATGAATGATTGATAAATTTATGAACTTATTCTTATAAATATTACTCAAGTGTTCAAAGGTCTATGTGTATAATGATCTTAAACATAAAATTACAAGAAAATGCAAAAATAGAGAATGAAAACTCACCACGCAGATCCATTCACAGTGCCTCGACAACGAATACTGATTAATTCTGTGCGAGGACGAAATAGAACTACCATCCCGGTTGTATGAAGGCTAGGTAGAAAAAAGATTCTGTCCTTATACGGTCACCGACCTATAATACAACTTGTAAACACAGCTCCGGTTTTCGCGTAGGAATATCATAGAAAGTTGGAAATAATTTTCGAAGCGATAAAAACAGTTTATTTTCATGGCCTATCAACGTCATTCGATACGAAATAACTTTTATAAAGTATGTTTGTTATGGTTTAGTATCTAACTGTTAGATTTAATTTAGAGACATATTACAGATATTTATTTGTGCATATACAAGTGTATAAAATTCATGTGTATGCATTGTTGTTTAAAATTATTGTTTATTCGTTCAGATACCATTTATTTGTAATAAAACGTTATAAAAATCGAATTGTTAAAACAGTTCAAAATTGAGATTTTTAATCTTGTTATGTACAGGTGTAATTTGCAATTTGGCGGTGAAATAATTAATAAATATACGTTGTGAAATATGTATTGTAGTATACTTTTTACGTTATGTTACCCGAAAATAATTTTATCTTGACAAACACAAACCACTGACATAAATTGGTTCATACGATCTTTTAGTTAAAACTGTAAATTTAATTCTTAAATACTGATAATCTAATTTGATTAATGAAGATCTAATTTAATTCTTAAATTACTATTTACTATTTACTCGTATTATACTTATTTTAAATCCCTTCAAGCAAGGATCACAAGAACAACCAATAATATGTACCAACAACTGATCCGCAACAATTAAACACTATTACCCTTCTTACCTTTCAAAGTTAACAAGCAAACGAACAGAAGAATTTCACATAAATCAAGATATACTCTCCTTCTATTTAATTTTTCCTCCTCCGCCGTTGAAAGATCAGTTTTAACGCGAGCGCACTAAACGGTAGCAAGATGACTCGATGCACGATCGTTAAGTGTTTTTCTCCCCCTTTTTTTGTCGTCTTCAATAATAACTCACGTCGAAACGAATCGAAAATGTATTCTTCTCGCTTGACTATCGGTTCGACTGGAGCTTTCATCATTGATATGCATATAAGCAGCGCTTGCGATGAATAACAAGATTGATATCCACGGTTGAAGTGACAAATAATAATAAAAAAAAAAAAAGAATCGAACAGTGAAAGAAAAAAGAAGAGAGAAAGAGGGTAACGCCGCTGCTCTTCCTCTTTGAAAGCTTTCATTGTTCGCACGAAATGAAATTCCAAAGAGAACAAATTCTATCGCGTCCCGTCGTTCTTATTCGGTTAGCCATTGCAACGGAACCACTTAAACTATCTTTCAGCTGCCGCTACAAGCGTAATCTTGATTCCTACTCGTTCCCGCTGGAGATCTTTGTAAGGTTTTCGAACGCAAGAACACCGACTACAATGAGAACGTTCTTTTCCTCAACGACGACGATGACGACGACGGGGGATCGTATCGACTGCAACGAACAATCATGGTTATTGAGAACCGCACAAACGCCTTCTCGAAATGGAGAATTTTGTCCTTTTTGCCTTTTTCTTCAGTCGCGCGAGTAAAAATCTATCCTTCGAATTAATTTTCGAGATTATCAGCCGGTCGGAATCTCTGTTCCGAAGTTTCGGGTAAATTGCAGAGAGAGGGTTGCGAGAAAATGAGGATTGATTGCGTTAATGAGCAGTTTGGGACCCTTTTGATTCGGAACCCGATCTTAGGGTTCGACGCAATTTGCGTAACGAGTACTTTAAGACAGCGATAAGTCTCTTTGTAGCAGCAGAACGAGCTGCTGCCTCCACTTCTTTTCTTTATGCTTGTGCTCAGACTTTAATCGCGTTTAATTAGTTTAAATCGTTCGATCCAAGGGGTTCTACCTTCTTGAGTCGTTATTAAATATAAAGTGAAGAATATTCCCCGTTTAATGCAGGTTTCACGGGTGAATGAAACACGCGAGAATTATTAAATGATACTGATTCGTTCAGTATTATTGCTTTTGTTCAAATGGATGTATCTTACTTAAAAAATATAGAAGAAACTATTTACATACTGTGTTGAAAACATATTTCTAGCAAATTGAAATAGATCACTTGCACATTTGCGGAAGTATTCGATGAAATATGTATTTGTTATTTAAGTCGCTTTGCAATAATGTGGTAAAAGGGAAAAATGATAAATTTCGAGTTTCTTCTAAGACTACACTAATGAATTATTCAATAAATTCTTTATCTCTGGCAAAATTAATTCTCAATAATATTAAAGAAATATCAAATTTATTAATACGTACGTTATAAACTTTATACCGAACACTTACTTTTTTATTTAATTCCATACAAGAAATAATAAGACAGAAATTTTTTTAAACAAAATAAATAATTACATTCACTGTACTCTTAAATTAGCTTATCAGCAGATTACTACTTTGTCAAATCAATGGTAATGCTAAAATATTTCCAACATCTCACGTAAGAGAGTAGGATTTCAGGAAATCCTGACGAGAGAAGAGAAGCACGAAGAAATGAACTTTCATAAGGACGCATAGAATGCACCGGGTAAAGAAAGTTGCAAAAATAGACGGGAAAATAAGGGAAAGCAAACAAAAAGCAGGAGGAAAAAAGGAGATAAAGACGTGTACGCGTTGAGGAAAGGGGAAAGTGCTGGCGCGTCTACTGATCCACGACACAAAACTAACTTTGTGGTACGTACTGCTCTCGGTTGCTTGTTGCTACGGTCGTGATTCAAATTTAAAGCGATGTTTACCTACCGATTTATGCACGGCACACCCCACTATCCACCTAATGCGAACTATATGATGGCAAGCTTGAAATTTCTTCACCCACCGTAACTTCGTTGCTGGTGGAATTCTCAAAAATCATTATCTCAGATGATTTTTAGGAAGTATTTAGATATTTTCAAAGAGTATAATTTTTAATAAAAACCAAAAAAGCAAATAAAATAAAAAAATATAGGTAAATAGAAAAAGAGACCATGGATGACTTAACCAAACACTGCAAAAACAAATTAAAACTCCTATGGGAAACGAAATGGAAATTAACAGCGCCATTTCGTCAACCTTACCGATTTCTTTTTCAAAAGACACGAAGTGCACACCATGTTCAGGAGGCAACTAATTTTAATCCTCATTAAATTAGGACACTCGAAAATCTCCTACACCAATTTTCTAACGAAGGAACCTGCTCCATCGTGCGAAGAGTGTAACACGTCGGTTACAACAGATCTAATATCCGCAACAAAGACAAACTGGAACCTTCTCTTAAAGAAAATCTGAACCATAACAAAATACTTGGCTTCGTCAAAGAAACAAAACTAACCGACAAAATCTACCCAAACAACATAGACCGTTCAATGTCGCTGATAACCTTGTAGTTGATGCGACGAGAAACAAGCAGAGCAAAGAAAAAGAGACAAAATTATACATAAAACACTAATTTGAACTAGGATAAAAATGTCAAAGAAAGTAGCGAAGAATAAAGGATTTACTCACGTTTGAAGGAGCAGATTGAGAAGTCACTGCAATACCAAAAGAAACAGCGTTAAAATAGAAAGAATATTTTAAAGTGTGTGTGTGTGTGTGTTAGCAGTAATCGCGCTCTAAATCACACGATAAAAAGGGAACGTAGGAAAACACGTACACTCGTCGTCCCTCGAATTACTTTTTACACACCCGGGGCGCACATTTGGGTACTAAACGTATAAAAAGGGGAATCGCAAATCTTGCCGGTGATCCCCGTTGTCAATTGGCAACCGGTGGTCCGTTGAATATTTAACGGCGATGATAAACGGGGCCACAGCTCGATTAAAGGTCATCGTCAATCGGGCAACTCACACCTGTATTCCTGGTAATAGACGGTTGTCCGTCCCTGCGGACAAGACCGGTAGCCGGAGTGGTACACGCCCATCGTACGAACGGCCAGTTCTCTCTCTCCCCTCGCGATGCAACAACACAACACCGTATACACGGCGCCGTGGCGATACGGAGGTATGCGAGGAGGTTCACGCTTATGCATGCTCGCAGCATCTGTTGCTACAAGACAGACGTTCCCGGCATTACGTTACTACGTTACGACGTTACGATCCCTGTAGCCTCCTCCACCACTCTGGGGCCACATATGCCGCCACGACCAGCACGTGTGCCTCTGGTGCGCGGAGGATAACCCTCTTCCCCTACGAATCGGACACTGATTTTCGATCTGCTTCGATCTCTGC
The DNA here is from genome assembly GCF_001263275.1 of Habropoda laboriosa. Classification (NCBI taxonomy): domain Eukaryota; kingdom Metazoa; phylum Arthropoda; class Insecta; order Hymenoptera; family Apidae; genus Habropoda; species Habropoda laboriosa. The sequence continues at coordinate 799,237 of NW_017100941.1, forward strand.
GGTGTCCCTCTTGACGGTGACGATTGTAACGGTTGGTGATGGATATCTATTCTTTTGTGAGTGAATTATTATTTTTTTTTTTTTTTTTCGAGAATTTGTTGCTTGTCTATTTATCATGTCGTCTGTAATGCATGTTGAATGGAGATCTTTTTTTTAGTAGGTATTCAAGTGGGTTGTATTAGTTAAGAGAGGGTTAATTAAGAAGGTAAGCTTTGAACCCTCTGGTGTTCTTCTTGATCATGGATATTAACCCTTTCGTGACTAAATTATTTTTTTTAAGAATGTTTGCTTATTTGTCGATCTGTAAGGAATGCTAATTAGTGCAAAAATTAGTTTTGATGGATAACTTCATAATAGAAAGATTCTCATCTTAATCATTAATCAAGTTTAGCTGCAAATCAGTCTTTTCCGATTTATTTAAAACAAGGACCACTGAAATTCTTTCCTTCTCCTTTCACCCATTAATACATAGTTTCCCAGATAAAATGAGGTATTAGAAGAAAGACTCAAACAGCACTTAGAACTCTCTGAAAGATGTAGCTCGAGTATGAATCCACGTTCGTCAATCATAATGCAACGTGAAGATATAAAGACTCGATGCACTTAATATTTCCCACTGTTCGATGTGTATTCGCCAATTGAGAAATATATCGCAAGTGACCGTAGCTTACATCTTAATGTTCCGAGCGATACGTGAAGTTATTAAAACTTCCAAACTCCCATTATTTCCAGAAGCATTCACTTACTTATCCCATCCCCTACATCATTATCAGTTTCGCAAAGGCTAACGCATTGGCAAAAGAACACCGTAACACCGTAAATACACTTCGACGATAAAAAAAAAAGGGGCGAACAGAACAGAAAAAAAAACACACGCGAGAATCTCTGATCCAATTGATCGAACAATCATCCAGCCGAGCAGGTGTTTTTAATTGGCCAGCTGATCAATTAAAAAAAACGCTTGGAGAAAGTTACTGCCAACCAGAGATCGCTCTTAATAATCACACAGTCTAACCCATTCTCGTCTGTCCCTCCTCCAATTATCAACTATATAACACTTTAAAGAACCGCGTAAATTTTCATCGTCACGCGTGTTTCGGTTCTTTTTCCCGTAAAACCCCGACAAGCCGGAGTCGACATTTATTATGTCAGATGGCTGCTACCGCGGCGCCTTACAGATTGAATCGTCACAAGGCGTGTTCTCTCCCTCGTATCACTGCGTTCTAATTACGCGGATATCCAATTCGATAAAATTAAACGACGTCATTGGCTGATTTTTTTCTCTTGCCACGGTTGATGAAATATTAAGCTACGTTCTCGTTCGCATCGTAAAGATACGCGGTGGTTGGAAACGAAGCTTTCTCTCTCTCTCTCTCTCTCTCTCTCTTTCTCTGTGATACACGTGAACTCAAGGGTGGTCGTTCGTATCAGCTTTGTCAAACGTCGACTTCAAGGTGGAGAGACTGGTCTGACAGTCATCGTCGTTCATTTCTACTTTTCTCCTCTCATTCTTCCTCTTCACTCCTCCTCCTCCTCCTCTTCCACGTCTCTTTTCTGCTTTCCCAGTGACGTTTCCCTTCCTCCCTCCCTGTTATCATGTGTTTCGTCGACGGGCACAGGCGTCGTTTACGACGTACGTACTTACGTGAAATACCGAGGCTCTCTCTCTCGAGCCGAGCAATCAACGAATCTCGTTCTACTTAATGCGTTTTAAATACAGCGACGGTCGTTTCGTTGTTGCCGGGGTTGCCGGCTGATAACGACGCCGGACGCCTTGCAATGGGTCGAGATGTAAATTGCAACGATGAAGTTCTTTTTCTCCTGTCTTCTTCCTGCGTTTCTCTCTCTCTCTCTCTCTCTCTGTTTCTCTTGCGATGTGGGTTGTGGAATGATTTTTCCGAGATTTATAAAGCTGTCGAATCGTGGGTCTTGCTTGTTTTTGTTGGAATAATAATCTAGGATCATTTCGAGTCTCTTAATCGATAGTTTGTCGAGTTTGTGAGTGAATCTGGGTAGTTGCGTTGAAGGAATTGAATGTAGATCAGGTTCCAGCTTATTGGAATCAGTGAATTTTTATTATTTATATATTTGGTGTTAAAATGTTAAGCGAAGATTTTTTTTGAGGAATGAAACGTGTAGCAAATCTCTGCTTTGGTTTATACAGTACATTTTTACTATTGCAAATAATTTTCACTTAAGTTGGATTCTTTTTTTCATTCGAATTCTCAGAAAGAAATTCACGTAGCATCATCAATGGACTCGGCCCTTCCTCAAACATCCATTCATCTTTCCAAGCAACTGCCTCTTTAAACAACCCGCTGCTCGCCACTGACCAAAGTGTCAGCAATCTTCCTCAGCATCCTTACCTGCCCGCGTTCTCCGCCCGTACTCCATAATAATTTTCACGCCGGAAGATTGACTCAGGCCCGGATATTATCGAATCGCACGGTCGACGCGCGGATCATTATCGTCTGCCTTTATTTTCGTTGTTACGAGCGGTGCAATCACGGCTGGCAGCGATTTCTTCGCGGAACAGGTGCAAAAGGCAAAAATGAAGCGGCCTACGAACTGTTAGCTTGAAAAGTTGTCTGTAAAAAAAAAAGGGAGAGAGAAAAATGGCAAGGGATAAAGATGGAGATATTTCCATTTATCGATCAAAGGTTTTGAATTTATTAGCGACGAATATGATAGAACAAAATTAGGTCAGTGATAAGGAATAATATAGTGTCTCATTGGAAAATTTAAAGATCCAGAAATTTGAATTTTTTGTCGGGGTTCATTTTTGAGGAAGTGGAGAAATTTCTATCTGAAATATTTCTGCGGTTGTTCAAATTCTCTACTCAGGTAGAATACTTAGCGACCATAATGATCTATTTAGTGTAACTATTTCATCCAGTTCAAGCAACTTGTTATCTACTACATTACGATCTCAACAACTGAGTAGATTTCAGCTAAATCAAATTAGTTTCCATCACTAATAACAAAAATAAAAAGTAAAATATTTCGTATTGAAATTATACCGAATTTACTAAATTATATCTTACTAAAAAATAAAAAAGTAGATCGCACATTGGAACACTTTACAAGATTTAAAAAATACTCGAGATTTCAAAGGCTGATTGTACTTCAGCTAAATCAAATTAAATTCTATGACTAATGAAAAAAAGAAAAAAGTGAAATATTTCATATTAAAATTATAATTCCATCTTACTAAAAACTAAAAATTAGATCACACATTGAAGCACTTTACGAACAATTTAAAAACAGATTTCGATGCGTATTAAATTCATCGCGATAATTTTTCTCTAATTTATCGTCAATGCTATTCAAAAGGAAAATGATGTCGGTGATAAAAGGACACCTTCCTGTCTTGTTCGAAAACGCGAAAATCGTACGACGAGTAGCGGCAGTCGG
>NW_017100941.1:803034-808598 GCF_001263275.1 Habropoda laboriosa
TTTCAACGGGTTTCAAAAAGGTTCGCCGAGTTCGTTAAACGAAAACGTTGGCCTGCTGCACATGTGCTCGTCTCTTCTTAATTGCGCGGTCCTGGGGCCGCGGAAACAGCGAACCAAGAAGATTCTGATGAATCAGATGAAGCCCGTGGAAAAATGAACGGCGCGACGCGTAATTTGTGTAATCGAGAAGCTGATGCGACTGGTTCGACGACGGATAACGAAGCGAGCCGGCTGCTTTCGGGACGTTTCCAACAGCGGAGAGTAAAAATTTTTGTTGGATCGAGGATGGAAATGGTGAAAAGTGCGTACACTGTTGGGGAAAAGTTTTAGGACGAGTGTGTGCTTCACTGCAGAGCCAACGGTGAATCTTTAGAAAAGAATTAATGGCGTGAAGATAGGTTAAGGAACTTTTTTGCCGTGAAATTTAAGGGAAAATGATAGAATGTTGAAATACTTGTTAATATTGAAGGAATATACATTGTGAATCAACGTTGGAATTTTTGAAGAGGAAACAATACTTTTAAATACAACTTTTGGGATTTTTAACAACATGACACATGACAAGGTGAATTATTATGAATATCAATAGCATTAATTCAGGAATAACGAGAAAATTTGATTGCGAAGAAATTTAATGTTGACATAATTCCAAAAAATTATTTAAAATTCTAAATCAAAACTTTTCAAGGAGGAAAAAATACTTTTAAATACAGCTTTTGGGATTTTTAACAACATGACACATAACAAAATAAATTATTATGAATACCAATAGCATTAATTCAGAAATAATGAGAAAATTTGATTGGGAACAGATTTGATACTGACAAAATTATAAAAAAATATTCTAAATAGTAAATGAAATTCTAAATAACAAATTAGTGACCACAATTCTCTATTTTCGAGGTATCTATTAAGCGTTAATTAGAAATGAATCGGAGGCAAGAAGCACGCAAGTATGGAGCGATAAAACACACAAATGTGGTAGATTTAACGTAAGACTGGCATTAAGAGAGATTCCGTAGAAAATGTGGCGTGACCGGGTCATTTTTTCGTGACAAATGCAGGCAGTTTCACGCATTGGTCATCGTATAAAAGCGAGAAGGCCGCTCTCTCGACAGATCTTTGTTCGCCGTTTGCATCGCTATGCGATCAACCGTGCAACGGAACGATGTAACTTTTGCGCAGAGATAAAATCCAAGTACAAATCAGCACTTCTGTGAAAATTTTCAAAAAATTCATTCGACAAAAAAAACATTCTTACAACCGTTAAAATTATTCGAATGAAATTTTCTATAATTTTATTTGCACTCTCAAAGGCAGAAGCATCCAGATAATTAGATAGAAATGTTTTTTATCGGTTTCCATGCAGGTTCCTTCAGTTTTCTTTTTCTCTTCGATATAAACTTGTGCTGATAATAATGAAGCAATTAGGTTCTGCATATTACGCAAAACGAGGAGGTATCTAATTTTATAGTCCGGGCACAGAAGTCATAAATTAACGAGTACGCAAGAGAAATTACCAAGCTAAACTTTAAAACGTTAACTCATGCTTGAGAAATATACTATTTTATCATCGTTTTGTCCCGTTATATTATGTCAGTGCAACAGAGATCTTTAAACGATTATAAATTTAGACATCGATCAAATTACTTCATCGAAAGGCACGTTATATTTTAATTATCAAGTAATCGAAATTAATATCGTACAAAAAAGCGAGTGTCGGTAGAAAAGAAATTGAATTTATCTTCTAAATTTTGATTCGTTCCCACGGAAATTATCGAAGGAGCTTCTTAAAAGCAAGCAGTTTCATTTAACGAAATAAAAGAACGGTAGTAATTTTTCTTTGATTTCGATTTAAAACGTCGTTTCCTTAACGTGCAATCGAAATGGCTGACTTAATAGCGCCTCGGCTAATAAATTAACGATTAAAGGCGAGTCTCCATGAGTTCTTGCCCGTTCACTTTCTTGTATTCTTATTTGTTCTATCCCCTTGGAATTCCGACCGAAACGTAATTGGAAGGACGCGAATAGACGCAGGATACGCAGACGGGGGAAGACAGAAGGGCGGTTGACTTCCGCTCAGCCACGGCCACCACCTTTTACGAGCCAATAAAACAAACCGAAAGTGGAGTTAAGAAAGCACGTTTCATCCGGCCAGAATGTCGTGTTACGGCTTTGCTTAAAGCCGCGTACGCAATTGCGTTAAAAACGGGTCGAGGATGTCTGATTCTGATAAACGGAGAAATTTACGTTTTCTCAACCTTATAAATGGGAAAATGATGGCCTCGTAAACTCGAACTTCTCGAAATTGTTTCGAATGTTTTTTTAAATGTGCACTTTGTAAAGAGTACTTTGGAAGAAATGATACCGTGATGTACTTCCTTTTTGAGCGATTTAATTATGGATGTATTAAACGTGTCAACGAAATTCTGTTGCAGTTAGAAGCAGAAGTTACAGTTGGATATATCGAAGGATGTTAACTGTGAGAATTCGTATTGGGAGAGTTTGAAAAATCTTGCATCTCTGATTCTAGTGCTGTTCTTTTAACTGCAATAGGAATATTGAGAATGAATGGTGTAATTAGAGCTAGTTGCACTTCCTGATTCATCAAGAACGAGTAGAAATGCACTTTCTTTTTAAGTGACTCGTATATTTCGTTTCAATTATTTTAGTATAACATAAACCCTCAAATGTATAATTCAGATTTTTTTTAAATATCTTCTATGGTGTTATCTCTTCCTTGGAAAACTCAGGGAAATAGATTAAAATAAATCTTTGGAATTTAAATGACGATCATCTTTACTACATAACAAAGAATGCACTTTTTTAAATGTTAACTCATATATTTCTTTTCAATTATTTGATTATAACACAAAAACTGAATCGGATAATTTATAACTTTTTCAAAAAGAATCTTCTATATTATTTTCTCTTCCATAGCAAATTCGGAGAAATAGATTAGATTAAATCATTTAAATTTAACTAACGATCATCCAGTGTAAGAAAGAACGCGAATAAATGATTAATATTTTAATTAAGTTATCCATGTAAAAGATTTCAAAATTTCTCGTTTCATTCTTTGCACAAACTTATCACTTATCACAATACTTTAACGTATCCAATAGATGATTGAAACGTTCCGAACTTAGCCATAAAAAGACAAGACAGAATTTCCACACAGAGAAAAAGTTTATCGTTGTCGAAAAATATAAGGACACCCGTTACTCATTGTAATAATTCCCGATTTTTCCAGGTGTGCACTTACGATCGTCCAGAGCATCGCATAATGCAAGATTTATGAAAGAACCCTACTCGCGCTGTTTAACGAGCTTCTAATTACTCGAAGCCCCGTAGGGGATTTTACCTATTATTTTGTCTTGGAATGATAAAATCGTGCTAATTAACACGCACCGCTTGCCAGCGCGCGCTCAAATCGTAAACGTCTTCGTTATATCCTTTATCCACCTGTGGTAGCAATGTTGCTTTTTGAGCGCGGACTTTTATCGTATTATGCAGGTGAAAGTATTCCGTGCTACGTTCTTCGTTCACTTCCGTTTCGGGCATCGTTTCTGATTAGCTTTGGACGTGGCAGAATTTCGCTCGCGTTTTTTTTCCTCAAGAAAAATTAAAGGGAAAAATAATGTGTACATGTACTTTTTTTTTTTTTTTAAGATAAAAAGCACAGTAAAATTATTTGAATAATTTATTGCGTGATTGTTGACGAATTTTTCGATCGAATTATAGTAACTTCAGTATCTGTCGAATTTAATACATTTCTACAACCATTTTCATGTTTATATAACTTAGCGATCGTAAAATAAACTGATTCTCTAAATTAAGTTGACAGTTGAATTGTTAAATCCTGATAATATACTAATTATCTGATATAAAATAACACACGCGATGATAAATTTGTAGACGCTAGTGAAATGTTAAAGTATTATACTAATTTCCAAGTATAATCACGTTAGGATTAGTGTTCTATCAAGCTGGTTTTACTCTGTTTTTTTCAAATTACACTAAATCACCTGTCTTCGCCTTCTTCAATGTATCACGAAGTGATCTATGATACATGAAGTTTCGTTACAAAATGCTTACAGAATTGTAATTTGCTAGTAAAACTGGAAATTCATTAAATGTTCCTATTATAGCCCGCGAATGAGGAAAGCATTAATTAACATCGCTCGTAACTTTCAATTAATGAGTCATTTAAAATCGTAATCGCAACCACAACCATCCATTAACGCGTTAACAAACATTCCTCGTTTTAACACATTGATAGATTCGAAAAACTGATATATCTATTAAATCTTATTACAAATCATTTATGTTAAAAAATTAATCATCTCTTATCGTTATTTATCAGAACATCAAAGATCACAATTATAATCTACAAATAAAAATCGATAGATCACTTTTGACCCTTTGGACTCCTTTGTCGAGTGTGACTTGACATCAGTTTTATTCACAGGTATGAATGAAGTAATTTTTAAATTGCCAGTTTAAATATGTATTATATTTTGCAATATTTTTTTACCTGGCTGAGCAATAGGTATACATATATATGACCCTTAATGCTATTTTCAATATAATTAGTAAAAAAATTGTTTAAATTGGTTCCTACCGACCAAATGTCTTTTGAAATGCATTTCAAATAAAATTCTTAAAATAATAGGGAGTTATTGAAAAGAAAATTAAAAAAAAAATTGGAGGTCAAAGGGTTAACCCTCCACTGTCGAGACACCGTTTTTGGGACGTAAAGCCCGATTGGAATCTACGAAACTCCCGAACTTCCAGTTAGTTTATATTATATATAAATACACATTTCTGACAACTTTTCTTACCGATTTGCCTTTGTTACACATTTTCCTAATGAATATTATAGAATAGAGTGGAATTAATTTCATTTTAATATGACAATGTTGAGTTCTAAATAGAATGGAAGAAAACAAAAAAGGTAGACTGTTGAGGGTTAATTGGCACAATTTACGAAATCATAAAATATTTCTAAAATTCAAAAGAATCGTTCATTTGTGCTCCAAAAAAAACCATCGTCATATTTGCAACTTTCCACCGAACTACGCAAAAGTCACGAGTCACAACCGTATTCAAACGTCAACACCTCACACCTAGCTTCATCTTCCACGCACACGAGCTACTTAATTCCCTACAATTTTTCTCCCGTTTAAACTACATCTGGTTGTATATCAGTTACGTTCCGCAGTCAGCTTGGGCGTTACAAGCGACACAATAAAAAACGACGCGGTTCGCAATGAAAGCGCGGCAGGGAACGATCGTACGCGGAATAATTTTGCTGTATAGGTAACGCGAGACCGAGAGTAGGGAGGAGGAGGAAGGATCGGTAGGAAAAGGTTTGAATTCCGAAAAATCTGCGCCATACGGTGGCTCGTTCCGGTCCGTAACGACGCCGAAAATCGTCGCGGTTCTCTAAGCGAGCTGTGGCCCGATTTACGAGCGTAAAACGCAATCTAGCCTCGTAGCCGGTCAACGTAATAATAATAACGGGCACGGCTGAGCTCAGCTTTTTGCATTTTACACTGGGA
>NW_017100941.1:808623-821871 GCF_001263275.1 Habropoda laboriosa
GGAGATTCGGCCAAAAATGGCTAAGCATATTGACGGTGCATTTCCGAGGAAACTTTTACGAGTTTCGCCGCGGCCGCGTAAAACGCGATACGTACAAACGTCAGCGTGCCCCGCTGCCTTTCAGCCGGTACCACTAAAAGCTTCCGGGATAATCGTTTCTCAAAAATTCCTCGATTCATCGCTTCGTGGACGAAGGATGCGCGCGCGAGGGGAATACGTGAGTGTGAATTTGTAATTTTATTGGATTTTTGGGAAAGGAGGTATTTGAGAGCTTTGAAAGCGTTGGTTAAAGAGCTTGTGGTTCTGCGATGGTTCTGTTGATAATTAATTGAATAGATTTTCTGAAATATTAGAGGAATTATGGGCAAGTTGTTATTTAAATTATTAGGGTGTTTTTCAGGTTAAAGTTATGAAAATATTGAGAGATATATTATGTTCCTTTTGTAGAATAAATTTAGGTGATGATTGTTAGGGTTATTTACTTAATTTATTTATTTAATGTCGCATCAGCTTATTTCCCATTAGCGACCACACACTTCTACACTATTACATTGTCTATTATATTATTACTTTTATTTGTGGGGATTTAGTAGTATCCCATTTGAAATTAGAATACTTTTTAATTAATTTTGGAGAGACTGGAAATTGTCTGGCAGGATTATTGTTCACAGTTCCTTTTTTACTTAATAAATAACAGAAACTGAATTTTTCTTATACACATTATAAGATTCAGAAATTAGAAAAAGATGCAACGACAAGTGAAATGTTATTAGTCAGTAACTGTAACTAGAAGCTTCCATGCTACAACGTTGTAAGTGCCAAATTTTCAGAAACTGAGATAACAGCACAACGTTGCACGCACCATTGTACAAACATAATTGCTGTTGCTATTAGAACTATTCCTAGCACACCAAAAAGAGAGAAAAATGTTTAAAATAAAAATTACTATGATACTCATCTCTACGTTTCGTAACATATAATAATTGCATGAAAGTTAAGTACAACAGGTCTCTTTTCACTGCCAGAGTAAACTATCACTAACTCTAACTTACGTTAACAACGTGTAATAACTCATTAAATTAATTGAAATGTAAAAAACAAGTCTTACATCAAAGCTAAACTAATTCAAACTTCTCCATGCAAAACATATTACACACGATCCACCAAACACACTCCAACTACCAAAAAATAAATCATCAATCCAAAAGACAAACTCAAATCCTCGTTGACCTACAAACAGTAGTAGAATACCCCGTCTATGATCAGACGGCGAGCCACCCTCTCCGTTCACCTCCGTAACTACCCATTTCTCGCAAGAGAACACACAAACAGAAACTAACCTCGAACTAACCGGAAGCAAAAAGACCAAGAAGAAGTAGAAGAAGAAACCAGTTATCCTTTCCCCGGTTAAACGGAACAAAACAGGCCCGATTCCGTTGTCGAAATTCTCCGAACAAAAAAAAAAAAGAAAGGAAAACGAAAAAAGAAAGGAAAACGAAAAAAGAACGCAAATGAACCCGAAGAAAAGAAAAACAAAACATTGTCTTTATCGCGCGAATAGGAAAAGCCCGGACGCCGGGTGCAACACAGTGGCGGGGCAAGTAGAAGAGGGTGGACACGAAAGAAGAAAGCCAACAAAGAACAAAAGAGTGGAGAGCGTGAACGAGGAGTTTAACCATCGTCCCGTAATATTCCCGTCGCTGTGGCATGCAGACGAAAAAGGACGGCTGATGGTGGTGACAAAAAATGGAAACTATTTGATCGTGAACCACCTCTCACACGATACGCGGACGCGCCTGTCTCGGATAGCGATACACACACGACACGCGGAGAAGGATGGAGGCGAAAAAGCGGAGTGCTCGTTCCAGGCTACGGGACGTAGGGGAGGTAGAGGTTGATGGTGATGATGGTTGGGGTGTCGAGAGGGGGGTTGAAAGGTGCAAGAGGATGGGCCGGGCTACTCTGTCCACAAGCGAGCGACTGTGCACACGCCTAAAAGGGTTTTCGTTAGATTTCATTTCACACCCAATTACCTGGCACACATTGGGCACACCGAGGAGGCGCAACGCGCGGTTACCGTGTAAAAATACACAAAATGTGGAAGCGGCCCGGCTAGATCACGAGATACCACTCGCTATTCTGTTTAACCGCTCGGATTCTGCGGCGCCGCGAGAGACTGTTGTTGTTGTTGTTTCGATCCTGCAGCTGCCTATATATACACAGAGTAGCCGCGGAGCGTATTTTCAAATCGGTCGATGCGTTTTAGATTGACGCTTTAGATGCGTTTGCTTTATTGTATTGGGTTGTATCGCGGTGTATTGTGGATTTGTAAAAGGGTCAGGGGGTGTATTTTCTGATTGGTTTTCATGTAGTCGATTGATTGGACAGGGTTGTTGGGTTAGGTCGATTTTTAATGCTTGATTTTCGAGAGATTGGGGAAAAGTGGACGGTTGATGAACGGAGAGGTTTCCGTTGAGGATTTCGAGCGAAGAAGAAGTTTGTATTTTTGTTTGGGTAGAACGAAGCGTTGTTTCATGAAGGTTAGGTTAGTATTTTCTTCTAATTACAATAATTACACGGATATTATCGGTGTGTGGTTAGTTTTGTGCTTAATTGGTCGACTTAAAATATTTGCAGTGCTTATAAAGAGGCTCATCAAGGTACGAAACTATTTTTTACTGGTAACCTAAGAATGTAATAAGGGCGTGAAATTAACCTTCGAAAATAAAGCTGTTCTATTTTATGCTCGTGGCTCTCCTCTCGGCTTGGCATTAAAATTATTCGGAAATGGAACTGTTCCACATTCTCTGAACAAATTTTCTATGATTTATATATTTTTAAATGAAATTGAACTTTAGTGTATTTACCTTTGCTGGACGAAAAATGGAATATTTTGTTATGAAGTTAATTAAAAATACCGATAATCTTGTAAAATTTCAAAGAAGTATTTCTGATTATTAATTACACACACTTTCGTGTACGTATGTATATATTATACATGATAGTTGGAAAAAATATTTCCAATTAAGCTTATCCACAGCTTCAATATATCATAACAAACAGATTTTCCAGCGAAATCAATAAACGTTACACATGTTGCGATGAAGTTTAACCAGAATTTGGATCGTTGGTTTTTACAGTCGCGTTGTATTTCTTTTGATTTAAATATAAACCCATCTCGTAAGCGTAGCACGGTGGCCGTTCTCTGTATGTAACGTTTACTTAAAATTAAAATTAAAATTCTCATGGATAGGATGGAAACAGTAAACATACACTTTTGCACTCGGTTTTAATGTCGGAGCATTGTTTTACTTTGTTAGAAGTGAAGAGAGAGAAAAAGAGGAAAAGAAAGAAAGAAAGAAAGGGAAAGAAAGGATTTCGAGCCTGCGATTATACTACGTAATCAGTTGCCTGGAAAGGACTAAACGAGATACTTAGTGTTGCGAATATTTGGAAAATCTCCTCCGCAAATTTCATTTCATTTCACTTGAAAAAAAAAAAAGAAAGAAGGAAAACAACGAAACGAGAGAGAGAGGAAAAGGTAAAAAGGGATAAAGCTACAACGTAACGACAGAACTTCGTTGTTTGTTTCGGAAAACACGTATTTTTTATCACGCCCGTTAGTTAGTTAAACCTGAAAATAAATTTCAAGGCAATTATGATACACTTTCTCCTCGTTTATGCTGCTCTCCGTATGACAAAGTTACGAGCGTTCCATTTTCATTTTAAATTCACACAGCGTTTAACTGTTTCACAGTTTTGTTCCTTTACCGCAGATCTATTCCCTGTTTATTCTTATCGACGAATAAAATAAACACCTGCGATATTTCGTAAATCTTTCCTTTATTGTTGCTGATAAAGCAATCTTGGTAAAAGGGTAACGACAGTTTACCTTTACGAGTGACAATTTAAATTCAAGTGCAAAAAAGGTGCTTAAGTGAAAAGTTATTATAAAATAACATCGTCCTAAAAATCTCGATTCTCTTAGACACTTACAAAACAACATCCTGAAGTGATAATCACTGATATTTATAAAACTTTTGGACATGATAGCACTAAAAAAAATATTTGAAACGTATTTTTTTACATCACCAATGGTCCATAATGAAGGATTAAAATCACCTTCAAAAATAAGTGTAATAGACATATTTAGTCAAAATTATTTATGATTTCTTATTTTTCAAATTTCTGGTTGAAAAATAGAAAATTTGTCAATTTACAGTATTTCTCTATCTCCAATAATTTTCGAGATATTACACTAAATATATTTACTATCTCCAACTTCAAGGGCCATTTTCATCCCTTCACTACAGCTAATTGCCAATATAAAAATATACGTGTGAAATATATTTTCGAGAACTATTATACACCAAAGTTTCATCAAAATCATGTTAGTTAAAAATACCCAAAACGATACACTTGAAAGGAGTGTAATCCACAATCTCCCTCCTCCTTTTCTCAGCCTTTCACACATAAATCACAATCTCTCCCGAAAGAAAGTTCTTCTGGCGAGGGAAACCAGTCGACGATACACACACACACCGTGTATAATTCAAATAACTAATTGAATACTCGAATTACCAGTGGCTCGTGACAACGGGCCAACAGATGTGTATCAGCCTTCATAGAAATCCGGCACGTGATTCTTGCAGTAGATTTAATCGTGGATCGAGCATGGATCGAGCACACTCTAGCCACCGGTGCCAAAGATCGAAATCGTTAAGATAAATGGCCAGATATTAACAGAGCGAATACCGAGCGCGATCAATTAATTACCGATTAATATTAAGCCCGGGCAGACGCTAATTAGCGATTAATATTAGGCCTGGCTAAATGTCGGGGCCAATTTGCGGTAATTACTTAATCGTCGTACACCGTGGACGACGCGTCGTCGTCTTTCGATCGGCGAACCAAGTCGCGAAACCTGTTTTTCGCGCGGCTATCGGTTCGAATCGCAGCTTACGTCCCGTTACGTACCTATTATACATCTCTCAAGTTCACCACGCCAATAGAGCAGGCATAGGCATCTAGCGAACTTGCTCTTTGAACTAATTAAGTCCGCGGCGTTCTTAACGATGTCGAGAAAGCGGCGCGATTGCTTAACCGTGTAATTTCGGTGTCGCCTTACTTCAATCATGCTTAGACCATTGGAAAGGTGCGATTTCTCTGATGAATCGTTCAGTTTCGAATGAGGTAAGAGGGTATTTTTATACTATTTTATATTTCCTCGTGCACGTGCGAGAACAAACATGAAACTCTCTGGAAATTCTCGCGATAATACTGTTTTAAGGATTCGAGATGGTAATTGGAAGAATATTGATCTGTTTTTTTTTAATATCCTTTTAACCCTTTGTATTCGGAGGTCATTTTGCTATAGCAGAAGTTTGCAAATCGGTTCTTTGAAATAATCTAAAATTAACACAGAGATGAACTATATTATTTTATTTAAATATTCAACGTACGCTCTACTTCATTATGGCAATCAAATTTATAGAGGTCCCATAGATCTGATCTCTGATTTGATCAATTTTTTACCAAGCGACGATTATTTAATGTCGCTTCTCAGTCTCCACTCGATTGCAAAGGGTTAGGTTACATTTAATATTTTAATCAAATTTTTAATATCTTTTTTAATATCTTTTTTAATATGTTTCTTATAAGAATTTTTATGCACAACTTGCAGACGAAATTTGCGAAATTTTCGAATATTTTCTAACGTTCGTTAATTTTTCGATTATTTCAGAATTACGAAAAAAGCAAAGAAGGGAATTTAAAAATTTTTCTGAAATCTATGAAATTACAAACAGCGCTAATTATCTATTAAATGAGTTGAAAATAGAGTCGTTATGGATTTCATAAAATACTGTGAAATTAATTTGTCACAAGATACCAACGACTTATATTTTAGGAAATTAATTAGAGCACATATCAATCCCATAAATCAAGCTAGAAATATAACGCGAAATTAATTAGAATTGTTAAAGCGACGACGGGTGAAGAGATCAATTGGAAAAGCGATAAATCTGTTCAGGTCTGTACAATAGAAGCGTACAAATAAAGTATCACAGTTGAGTCATCTTGTTTACGATCGAACGGTCAACCTTAATTTCATCGAATAATTAGATATTAACGTACACCTAGAGACGCGTGTAGGCCTTGGTCACTCACGGTTGATACACATGAAATTCGAGCACAAAGGCGTCCGTACAGGGCAAAGAGCTTGTAAATCAAGGGCTTGCAGCAACGGCTTATAGGACGTTTATCACGTTTAAAGTCCATTTCCTGTCTTCGCGGTGATCTCTAACAGCATGAGCATTTATCGATGAAATTAACGACTGCGGCTAAAGGTTACGTTATAGTACACTGCCCGATTTCTTTCACTATTCGTTGAAGGGTAGGATATTTATGGACAGATATATATATTACGATAAAAGCTTTAAGTAAATCATTTGTACCAAGTTTCTCACGAAACGAAAATTTCCAAAGAATTCTAAAATATGAAATATATTTAAAAAGTTTCATATGTTTCTATTACAAATAACTATATAATTCCTTTGAAAATTAATCGATCAGTAATTTCAATTATCTTCTATAATACCGACAGATAAGATTCACTGTAATTGCCCGAAGAAAGGCATAAATGATTCTCTTAAATACCTAATTGAAGAATATGTTACAGGCGTTAATAGGAAAATAGTGCAATAAATTTATCGACTTAGCAGATAGAATGTATTTAAGTGTTTAAAACCACGCCTATTATGTTATTTTTCCTCGTGTAGAAAGTTATAAATCATGCAATATGGCGTTATTAGTAACGTCAGTGATTCCACGACGAGCATTAATTTTTTCCAGCGCCGGTGGTGATATTTGCAGGATTACAAATCAATATTGCAATTACCATCTATCAAGAAAACTGTTTGATGCACGTATAATCGATGCGTGAAATGAATTACGATGTTTAAAGAACGCGCTGCGATTCGTGCGCAATAATACAATCAGGAGGATAAATGGCAACGTAATGCAAGAACATGGCGATTCCATTCACTGGCAAGTTTCGCAGAAGAAAAAGAAAAAAAAAATGAACACTGTTGCTCGATTGTGATACGTAGACATTGCAGAGGCAAAAGTCATCGGGTAGAATTCTTGAAAATGTCAAAATGACAGCCGATATTTCGAGGAATATTCTCAAGCATATACCATTTCTGTTTTCTTAGAAACAGAATTTCCATTTCTTGAAAATTAACGAACGAATTTTTTATAATACGCATATTATCGTAGGGCGATTGACATTGTCTTTGAAAATTAGCTCATAAATCATGAAATATGTAACCCAACTGTGCAGTAAATAATTCTTCATGTTGTGGTACTATTGTAAGTAAATATGCCATTTATTAAGATAAATATTATTTGATCTCAAGAAAGAATTTCCTACTATGTAAATTTGAAGAAACCAGCTTCTAAAAAAGAAAATAATAATTCCGAAGAAGACAAAGCACGATATATCTAATCGATAATACATCTACCAAGTAATTCGTATAGCATATTGCATAATTAAAAATACTCATCGAGTGATGAAGAATCTCGTAGCATTCGATCAGCCTACAATGAGACCCCAACATCGAAACAGCACAAATACTCGAACTCGGTTCGTTCGCTCTTAAATCGAATTACAAGCTGCTCCACTTTTCTTACAGGTACCTCCACGGACTCGTATCTCCCTCAAATAAAAACAGCTGAAAAAATCAATATCCTTGTTCTTAAACGAGCTGCTAAATCTCGAGCTAAATATGAATCCCCCTCGAAAGTGATCTCCGTGAAGAAGAGAGTAGCATGGTGAAGGAGGCGATTGACGAGCTAGCAGGTTCAGCGATCCGATAGAGCATCTTCGGGTACGGAGCATAACGACGACGGTGAACGCGCGGACTATGTCGTGGTAGAAGTTGAAAGAGCAGGAAAGAGCAACGGGAGCATCAGTGGCAATAGCAGGAACAGCGGCAAAGGAATAATTCTCCGTGTTTCCGAGGAACGCGTTTCGAATTACCGGCGGATCGCGTTGCATTCTGTTCGTCGCGCTTGGCTAGCACCGAGCAAATCTAATTCCTTTCGGACTCTCGATGCCGATCTCCTCTCCCTTCGTACTCGTCTCTTTTCTTTCCCCCCATCGGTCGGTCTTTCGCTTTGTTTTTCCGACCCCGTACCCCATTGGTTGTGCCATACCTTACCATCTTCTCTTTTCCGTTTCTACACCTATCCGCTTGTCCTTTGTTCCATGATCATCTCTCCTTTCTCTCTTAACTTTACGTCTTCCCCTTCACTTTTTCCATCATCCACCTCGTCGTTCTCCATTCATTGTTCCTTTCGTTCGTTCGTTCGCGTTCTTTCCCTTCACAGCTTTACCAGTATTCGTCCTCTATTTCTCCCACCAACTCCTCTCTATATCTACGTTCCACTCTACATCCGCGCGGCTGCTGCTCTTTCACCGTCTTCTATCTCCGTCTGGTTCAACCGGCCAGATTTCCCGGATTCTCCAGGGAGGAGACGTCGAATCTACGGACCGATCGGCGTGTACCTTTTAGCGCTCAACGTGCTCCTTCCTCCCGGGAAATCCACGCCCCGAATGCTCGATATTATCTCGATCACAGAATTCTAAGAACGAGCCTAGGCCGGCTTTTCCCTCGCTCCCTTTCCTCCAGGTACCCGGGACCCGGCCCCGCTCGACGATGCCACGCCACGACAAATCCGCGCCACGCCGCTTGGACCACGATTTACGACGACCAGGCCTGAATCGACGACCAGCCGCGGACCGCATTCATCTCGAAATTGCGCCCCTCCAGCGGGGAAAGTAACGTGGCCGATCTTGCGACAATCGGATCGATCATTCGTGGAGGGATACGAGTCGAATACTCGCGATACATGAGTCGCGTGTTTCACTTTAAATATGTGACTGTGGATGGTTTGTGTTCTAGTGGAGACGGTGCTGAGATTGAGTCTTTCTGTATGTTTGGGATGAAGAGTGAACATTGTTTTGGTGGGAGATTAGAGAAGTTTTATAGGGAAAAGTGGAGGTATGATTGAAATATTGATTTAAATGTTAGCATTTTGGTGCGGATTTGTAGAATGGCCTAATAGGAAATTTAACGAAGTGAATTTAGATAGGGTTTGGATTTAGAAGGGAAGTGTAATGAAGTGCTTCATAAGAAGTGATGATTCCATTCTCTATTTCAATTTGTCCTTCAAATAATCATGACACTAAAAACGCTTGAAAAAATCTAAAACACGTATACTCCCAAATACATTAACCTCACTTCCAACAAAATTGCAGAAGATTAAAATTTTCAGGCTCCATAAGTAAAAATTCCCTAAAGTTCATTTAACATAACAAATATGACCGCGTAAAAAACATACATTCACCCAAAAGCTTCCATATTTACCAAAAATTCATATTTTCCATCAGCACAAACACATCGTACATCATTTCCTACCATTCCCCGAATCTCTGACCGCCGCGTTCAATTGCCCCATAAATCATCATCTCATTATCCCTCTCCCTTCGTCCACCATTACCTCCAACGATATTCATCCCATTCACGAAAAACACAACCCTCTAACCTCCCTTACCCAAGTAAGTAAGTACACACATCATATAAAAATTCACGTCTCTGCACGGATTATGGCCAAGCGAAAAATCCAAGGAGACACGGCAATTCGTTGGACGACCGGATGCCATTCGCGTCACGACGTTCGGCCAAGCGCCATAGGCGACGTTGCGGATAATCTCGGTCCCACGGAGCGCAGCCGCATTTTCGTAAGATCCCTCCTCTCTCTCTCTCTCTCTCTCTCTCTCTCTCTCTCTCTCTCTCTCTCTCTCCCCACGTGGACGTGCAATCAATCTGTTCCATCTATCCTTTCTTTTTTCTCGCTAAGTAAACGGACGCCCCGGAACGGCACGTTCCCAGACTACCGTCTCGACTACGCAGAGACGCAACGGCGCCACGGAGACGCACTCCTTCGATCGGATTCCACGTCTCCACTTACGTTGCAGGAATTCCTGCTCTTCGGCTCCTACGTTTGCAAGCCCCGTCGTCCGTGGCCCGGTTCGCAGAACGACCAGCTGAAATTCGCTGGCCGACCGCTCCAGAAAATGCATGGCTGGCTTAATTGCCGTTTCAGAGCGAATTCATCCAGCGTTCCTTCGGCTACCTAATCGGGGAAAGATTTCTCCCCGTTCTTCCTCCTTCCTACTCCTTCCACCAGCTTGCTACCATTGCCTCTTTCGCTGTTCCTGTCTTTTTGTCCCATTTTTACGCTATTTGGACCGAAGTTAGCGAATCAAGGGAAACGGTTCCACCGAGGAGAGGTTCTTTTTATGTTTCTGCGGGGAATGCCGCGTTGTCAAAGATGTTCTCATGGAGTGTGTATAGTTTCTTGGGTGAATAGATTTGAAGGGTGGGGAGGGGGGGGCGAAGAGGGTTTGAAAATTGAAATTTTGCGGGGGAATGATAATAATGTTCGAAAGAGTGAAAATTAGATAGTTTTGTTACTGTTTCTCCATGAAGATATTTTTTAAATGTTGGTTTTATGCTTGATGATCATCACTAAAATTATGGTAATGTTGTGTTTTAATTTATGGTTGTAAGTAATTGTGTGATGTAATAATTACTTGACTGTGTTCTGAGTTTCTTGAATTTTTAATACCTTGTTATTCAGTTAGTTGTATTATTTCACGACTTATCATACTTAAGTTATTTGTGAAAGGAATGCAATGCTATCATAATTTCATTTTTACATTTATTAGACTCTATTGATTTTTCTCCTGCAATTTTTCTCCATTTATTTTGGTAGTAAGAAATGTTTAGAATTAATTCTGGTTACACTAGACGAAGGATTGTTTTGATAGAGGTAAAATTTATGATATTAAAAATTGATGGAGGTAAAATTTATGTTATTAAAAATTGATGGAGGTGAATGTTGTCACCAAAAATTAATGTAGGAAAAATTTATGTTACTAAAAATTCATGGAGTTCAAATTAAAAGTTTTTATTCGTTATCATTAGAAAAAGAAATTTTGAGGTAAAGTAAATTGAATTAAATAAATTAGACATATAAGAACGAACTCAACGGAAGTTTAAATCTCACGAGATTTTAATCGCGTTTGACTATTCGGATAGTTAAAGCGTGGTTCGTTGAAGAAGCGGCCACAAAGCCGAAAATTCTCAGTATACAAAACCAGCAACAAGAAGAAGAGAAAAGAAGGTTCGTAATAAGAAAGAAGGGACAAGGTGCAAAGGAATTGCTACGTAAAGGATTGTCGCAGAACGAAATCGACTTTTCTTCGTTGATACTGAAACGAGATCGACTTTTGAAACTGAATTCTTTTAAGAAAGACATCTTTATTCCGCATAATTGCACGGAAGAACCACCGTCAGAAGACCGCTGTTATGCCCAAAAAATAGTAAATGAAGAAAGCTTCAGTAGATGAAAGAGTATATTAATTGGCCAGGAGTTAAAGAATTACTTCAAGGTGTAATAATAAATTAAGATCTTATTACTAGGCTTTCACGAGTAGTTTGCGTAATGTATACAGCATAATCTTTCTGTAGATTTTTTAAGAGGTATTAAATGTACAAAATATTCTTTCTGTACACTTTTAAAGAAATATTAAACTCCAAAGAACTGTACACATTTTTTAAAAATGTATTAAGTATCAACGTAAAGAAATGTGGAGCTGCAAAACCTACTTTTTCTTCTTCGATTTTTTCAGAGAATACAAGGAATAGTGCTTTCTATATTGAAATACTTAAATGAATCATATCATATCATATGTGTACATTATTTTTTTAGAATTAAAGCATAGTAACAGCTTTTTATAATTTACTTTAAATTCAATATCAAATACCTAAAAAAAATCACTGGTTACTTGCTTTTCCCGTTTCTAATGACAATAATTTTCCTACGAATTCGCATAATAATAAAATAATTAATGTATCATATATTCATGTATTAATAAAATATTACACTGTATGCAAGCACAGCTGAAATTGAACTAAAATTATTACCAATACATAAAGCATTGAACACTAATCGATATCAAAATCGCATTAACAGAATTAGCCCTCTGGTACAAACATCGAAAACGTAATTCCTCGTAACAACCACACTAGCAACTTATCAAACCTTCTTTAAATTTTTTTAACCAGTGGAACCATAATTTTCAGATCTACAAATTAATTACTTAAACCAGTAAAAAAATGAAAATTAATTCTATTTTTCAACTGTAATTTAATAAAATATACTAATATTTAATTCCAAACGTATTGGAAAGAAATTTTCTTTCAGTTTCTTTAACTCTGATGCAGTTTTGATGGGGTCTGACAAACCCAACGCAATAATTTCCGTTCTATTCTTTTCAAAATTGTGAAAATAACACATCAAATCAAAAAGCCTCAATTTATCTCACTTCATCAATTTTAAATTCTCCTTACTTTCAAAATCATCAATGAAATTTTAGTAGTTCGAAGCTTGGAAACAAAGCAAACAGAAAATAAGAATTCTAAATTTTGAAAATGTCATGAAATGTCATGAAAATTCAACGGAAGAACGTAAAATCGAAGTACCATACGAACTCTTTCACGCAAATTCACGGCGGTGTTCTACGAAGCGGAGTTGTACGTCGAAGTCATAGCAGGAGCATTCCTAAGCATAAATTCGCATTGTGGAATTTGTCCTTTACATTTGTCGTCAGCGGGCCAACCTGAGCCTATATCCTCGGGTACTGCACGGTACTCGTATCTGGTACACGTTATACCGGGCTGAGCGGTGTGCGTAGCCGGAACTCGCGCCTCTTCCCGGAACTTAACCCATGCCGTTCTGCTGGCGGCGCGTTTTGCTTGGGAGCACGCTCAAGCAGAGATCTAGTATCTAATAACGCGATGCCTGCCCTTCTTCTCTTTCCTCGGCAACGTCCACCCTGTTTCTTCGCTCGACAGATCCCTCTTTCTCACGACGGCTACGCTCG
Source organism: Habropoda laboriosa (assembly GCF_001263275.1). NCBI lineage: Eukaryota > Metazoa > Arthropoda > Insecta > Hymenoptera > Apidae > Habropoda > Habropoda laboriosa. The sequence goes on from NW_017100941.1 coordinate 821,639, forward strand.
ATTTTCGAACTTCCTTTGCACCTGCACGAGATAGCTTGTTCTACTGTCGATGTGGCGAGTCCGAAAAATAGCGAAGTTAGGAGTAATTTTTGTGGGAGATCTTGTGACTATGCGGAGAATGATGATGAGTTCAATGATAGATTTTCTTATTGAAAAATTATGTTCTGAGTTTGATATGCGTAGGCGAGAGAACTTTTGGAGAACTTGACGATGAAGATAATGCTAATGAATTG
>NW_017100941.1:821957-834571 GCF_001263275.1 Habropoda laboriosa
CGTATGATAATCACTATAAAAAAATTAGAAAGCCTATGTAAAAGAAACAGAAACTATATGGAGTTCTAGCTTTGATATTTTTAACATTGTGTACTATGAATACCGTTAAATTTTTTATAGATATGGAAATTTTAATAATTTAGGAAAAACGCAAATGACCTGAAAAATTGTCCCAAAAAATATTGGAAAGGCTTTTAAAATTATATATTTTTATGTTCTTATCACAATTTCATCGTCATGAAAAAAATACTCAGTGTATTTTGTTAATTAATGTTTATAAGTAAAATCTCTTTAAACACTCTCCTCTTTCTTTATTTTCTATGGAATTATTAAAAAAATTAGTTTCGATAAACTGACACATAAAAGTATCTTTGATAATGTATATCTACATACTTAAATGAAATAGAACGGAAAAATATTTGGTTTTTCGATTTAGAATCGGAAATTTACCGAAAATCGACCGTCATACGAATAATTGAATGCGTGCACCGTACGAAATCATTCAGCTGCACCAATATCGATATGAAACGCGAACCGTGCGAATGTACTATTCGGATTTCAAAACTTCGCGCAGTTCATTATAAATTTACACTTTAGTCACCCATTTTGAATCCAGAGATCGATCCTTGCCAAATATTACAATGGACAGTGTAAAACAAACACTCTTTTTCGCGTGTCCTATATATTAGAAAAGGAAAACAAATTTACAATCCTTTTTTACCCATTCAATTTATAAGTTAATAATGAATTTTAAAAGTCACCACGTAACACGATTATAAAATGATACTGAAAAAGAATTCTACACAAAAGAATTTGAAGTTACGTGATTAGTTCAGTTTTGAAAAGTTTTCTTGTTAATCTACTGTTGAGAAATTTAAAAGTTTGCATTCGTTTCTTTTCTTTTCAAATTTAAAGGTTTGTATTCATTTCTCATTCATTTCTTTATCATGTTTCGGACTAAAAATCACTGCATCACTATCACTCAAAAATCATTAAGAGTAAAGTCAACATTGCCAAATTCACTTTCTCATCAATAATGCAAATACATAAAATTCAGACATCGTAATATCTTAATCCTTTCGTAACCAAATTATATTTTTCAAGAATTTCGTATTCATCTACCAATCATTCAGATCAATTTTTGTTAACCTAATTAAAGTGGGACATACACGTCCTACTAATCACAAAAGGGTTAACCCAACTTTCAATAACCCCAACAAATAAAACCATCAAACAACACAGTCAATCAATCCTTATTTTAATTATTCTTAAAAACAGGTCGAAACGAACTCATCGAAAGGCTAGAAAACCCAAAAATCAACGACGACACTGCAACCTCACGCGTGTCATAGGCATGAAAAACCATAGAAAAATCGCTATACTTCGTCTACACGGTACGGGACGAAGTCGCAGGGATGCAAAAGCTTGCGCTCTCCCTTGCATCCTATACACGTCCCACAGACACGCGTTTCTTTCTCCGTGTGGCAGCAGAGAACCACGCCAGACGCTGTAAATTTTATCGGCCGGATAAGAGAGCGAACTTGTAGAGAATGCTCGTAAAGATACTTTACTGTATATTTACATCCCAGCATAATACGTTACGTGAGTTAATACCGTCCGTTAAGTGAATCGAAAGACGGTTCGATTGCGTTTCCGGCCGCCGCGCTTCCAACTCCTGGAGAGGGATATATAAAGGAGAAGAAAAGGGGAAACAAAAAGGAGAGGGGGAGAAAAAAAACGAAGACGAAGAAGAAAGAAAAAGAAAGAAGAAAGGAAAAGAGTTATCGACCTCGTATATCCAGGATTGGAGTGTCGGTGATTCGCTGCTGCCCTCCAACGACGCTCCTTTTTCCACGCTGCTGCTGCTGCTGCTGCTGCTACCGAGACTGGAAAAAGGGATTTCTCCCTCTCCCCCCTAACAATTCTACCTCGTTTCCCCGGCCTCACGTGGTTCGCCGTTGGTCGCGGCGACTCGAAATTGGAAAATTATCGGCGCTCGATTAATCGCCGCGATTCGCTGAATATATTGATACGTGGGATCTCGCGCGAGACAGCTTGTTTCGGGCGTTCGCTCTGGATGACGTCTGGACCTGCTTGCGTTTGATTTAGTATGCCGCTCGAATGACAAAAGTCGATTAGACGAGGCTGGGAAATTGACGTGGATCACGTTTCTGTTGAATAATAATCGTTTGATCTTGTTAATGGTTCGAGACCGTGACGGTCATCTTGCTATTTGTGATTTAACGTTCGTGTTAGACGGATAATTGGTTTTCGTGTGAAAAATACAGAGATACTAGATTTGGTTTTATTTGGGTTTGGTTGGATTTGTGAAAAATTTAGAAACGTTGAAGTAGAGTACTTTCAGTAATTTCCTTTTTATTAGATCAATGATTTATATTTTGTGATATATAAAAATTAGGTTACAGTATGCTTTAGGGATCTGCTTAACGATTAGTAATTAATGCCATAAATAGGTAAAATAACTTCTGCTCAAGAAAGATACGCGATGCAAGGTTCAACGAATTATACTTAAGAGCCTTATAGTACCTGATTAAAAGCTAGAATAAACAATAGGTTGACGAAAAATGTATAAAATTAAAAAAAGAAAAATAGAAAGTCAATGGTATTAAAATAGTAACATTTTAAAGGATCCTATTTCAACATAGGTATGATTCAAATATAAAGGATAACGTTACGATGCACCAAAATTCATTTTGCTAGAATGACGAATAGTTTCCCAAATTGTTACACGTTTCACTCCCTTATACTGTTATACAAACACAAGTGACGAAAATTATATTAATTTTCAAATTTCCTTTTGTACGAATGATTCAACAGAATAAGATTTAATTTTCAATAAAAAAATCTTGAAACGACAGATAATAAAAAATGACAATCTTTGAAGCAAAAATGAAGCTTGTTTCGTTGTTTATGAACGAACGAATTGTCAAATAATAAGTTTATATTTTCGAGAAAAACACAGCGAAGCTGGCAAAGGTACGCTACTTTGGAATCCTGTTTATTGCAATATCGATCGCGAGTGCAAACGTTTTTCCTACAGGCACCGCTGTATCGAGAAATCAATGATCGACCCCATTATTAAGTATGACCGTTTGATGTGTACGACTGACATTCGTCACGAGAGAAAAAGCTGAATCGCTTAGACATGCATGGATATTGGAAACTGATCTTGTTGACCCGCGACGCGTCACTTTGCGTTTGATTTAAGTTAAGCCGTATAATGAAGTGAACAGACCATTGACATTGTATTTCCTTTAATCCTCTAGCTTACTTGCTCATTCTTCTAAAAAAAAAAAAACTACCTACTCTTTTTGCTTTGAATAGGACACTCTTTTGTCCATGTTTTAATATTTGATTAGCACATTGATGTCATATTTAAATTTTTCATCGAAAGCTAATCTTTCCTTTGAGATAGAATTTTTATTTTAATTCCAATTTTTAAAATTCCTGTTTGTACGTACTCTTGTTAACGATAAACGTTAACTAAACATCGAACTGGTTGCAGATTGAGGATTTTAAATAGGAGTAAAATTTTATTTTAATTTCAGTAGATCCATTTTTCATTTTTCTTCAAATATCTTTCACTAGTTTCCAACGAAATTTTGTCGTCGCCAAATTGGCATATGAGACGTATCAAAAAGATACATAAATAACTAAACTTTTTACAAACAGTTGCTTAATATTTTATAATTTTTCTCCTTAGTAATCCTGGATAATTTTTGCTTACAACTCGCGTAAAGAATTAACACACCAACCCAATCTAACTAAATCCCACCAAAATCAGGATTAAATCTACAAAACACCCAGAAAAATCCAACATCAAATCTTCTCACACAAAACTCTAAATATCGATCAATTAATTAATACCACATCGATAGACTATCAATACACTCTACAAGTACCAAAAACTGACCTCTGGCTCCTAACAGGAAGAGACTCTCCCAAAAAGAGCTTGAAATAAATCTCCAACGATGTCCCGATTTCCCTCACAAAAAAAAAATCCCCTTCGATTCCTCTGGAAAAACCAACTTAGATACCGCCCTTCGTTCCTGTCTGTCCGCCGCGGATTATTTCGCATTACTTCTCCCTTGCCTGCGGAACGTTTGATTATAAATATATCGGAGCACACGTTGACCGCGCGCCAGTGGTCTGATCAGCGGCGCTGTACGGAAATACAATTATCGGCGAGATAAAACGGGGCGAAACGGTGACAGGGCTGGAAATCGGATGGCTGAAATATGCAACGCGGCCCGGGGTAATGGAGGAAGCGCGCCACGACGACGGGGGTTGGGAGTTGAGGGACGGTGGAAAGGGGGGCGGATGGTGGGGGATGAGGGGTAGAATGCAGAAATCGGAATGTACCCCGCGGGATACACGACGATGGGAACGGATCGACTCGCTATTTAATTACGTATTTCGCGAAGTTACGTCAACGGCGACGCTGACGTTCCAGTCAACTCTCCCGCCCTCTCTTCTTCAACCCTTCGCCGCTCACTCTCTCTACCTACCCGTCAACTTGCCGCACTTTTCCATTGCTCGCTATTTATTCCTATGAATCTTTCAGAGCGCCGCTTTGGAATCTTGACAGCAATTCTCATTTTCGGAGATTTATCGTCGGAGAGGTCTCGAGATGTTCCGTTGACAATCGTGATATCTTGATTAGAGTGATTTGTGCGGTACGGTTCTGCTAATTGACTTCGGGGTGTAGTATGAGGATGACAAGTTTGGGATGTTTGGTGATTTGTGTGAAGAAAGTATTTTTGGTACCAAATGTGATTTTTCGCTGGATTCCTTTCTTTTTTGGTTTTTTAAATTATTTTTGAGGTATTTTTGATATTTTGGGATTTGGAGATTGAAACTTGGTGGAATCTTATTGCTATCGATTGTGAAAATTAACTCGCGAGATGGATGAAACTTTGAGTTAATATCTTGAAGCTAGGATAATTATGCAATTAGTTATATAGAGATGTAGTCGAGAAGTGGAGGAACTAAATTGTGTGTAAAAGTTGTAGCGATTTCCTTTAAATATGGGTAATATACTGTACTGCAGGTGGAATGATGAACAAATCACCATAGCAGATACCTGAATTTCAAACTATGCGTATATCTTCATACATGACGTTAGTTATACAATTTCTATTATCTTCTATATCACGCTGACGAAGTTAGAGTAATTACTATTTTACCAAGAAACTTGTAAAAAACAAACATAATGTACAAGTAATCAAAATAGGAAATAAAAGAGCCAAGAAATAACAACGTACTGAACTACTTTGCACGAAGATGATTGATCGTAGCTACTGAAGAGGATAATATCGATAAAGGATAACATTGACGAAGGAGACAACATATTATAAAACAGATTATACTAAAAAATCTCTCGTTACAAGAACTAACCCTTGGATCAATTTTGCAATTTATAAAAAAAAATTACGTTAATAAAAAACAATACTAACAATTCTATTAATTTCTACAAACACTACTCGTTCACTTCTGACTCACAAAAACACGTACATTTCAGCAAATATAGTTCACACAAATTCCCTTCACCCTTCGATTCCCCGGCGCTAAACAACGTTCCAACCGCGTTCTCGTCCGAGTGCCAGCCGGTCAATCGTTCGAATCGAATCCATTAAATCATTGGCCCATTTCGAGTAGGTCGATTTCGCACGGCTTCTTCGACGCAAAATCATCAATTTCACGCGGAGGGATGGAAAATCTCGGTACCGGCGGCCGGTCGAACGAAACTATCAATTTTCGTCGTTGGTCTCCGCGAGGATGAGCCATGAAACGAAGAAACGGTGGAAAAAGAGCGGGCCAAAGGGCCAGAGAAATTAATTGCAGCGCGCTCAATTTGGCATTGGTGTTTCGCGGCTGAGTTGAGCCACGAATCTCCGCTCTGTTCGAGGGAGAAAGAGAAAGAGAAAGGTGGAAAGAGAGTGAAAGAGTGAGAGGGGCTCGCTTCTGAAAATGCAGCTTCGCTCACAAGCAGGCGAGCGTGGCCGGGCCGCGCGGAGGGAGAGAGATATCGGACGGACCGCATTCCCGAAAAGCATTTGGCGACGTTGGAGAGAGCGGCTCGATATTCGGGGTGCGGTTCCTAGGTCCGTAGGTCCTGGGTTTGCGTGAGCGAGTGAGCAAGGGAGCGCGAATCGAAGCGGAAAAGGGACGGACGTGGAAAAGGGAAGGAGGTGGAGGTGGTGTAGGAGGTAGGCGAGGAGGAGGAGGTGGACGAGGCGGCGGAGCAGGAGGAGGTGGAGGTGGAGGAGGAGTAGACGACGGGCTGGAAAGAGGACATGTGTGCGTGTGACTCAGCACTACTGCAACTACGTGCGTGCTCGCGTGAACGTGTGCGCCTACGTCCCTCGCGTACGAGCACGTGTTCGGTCCTCTGTGTACGTGTGTCGTAACCGGTGGTAGAGGGCCGAAGAGGCGACGGGGCGGCAGACAGAGAGAGGGGCAGCGAGAGAAACGTGAGTCAGAGACGAGGGAACGGTAGACTGGGTGAGGTTGCCGGTAGGTTGGTGGGTGGTGAGGCGGATTGCACGCGTTGTGCAGTGCGGTTAACGGCGTGTGCGTTGCGTCGACGGCCAACGACGCTGCTTTTCGAAAAGGGAAGAGCGAAAGAGGAGGAGGCGGTAGAGAGGACGAGGAGGTTCGAAGTGGTGGTGGATAAGGTGGTGTGCAGAAGGGAGAGGAGGAGGGGTTAGCAGCTCCGACGGTAGCTAGCAGAAGCATCAGCATCAGCGTCAGCAGCACGAATGAAAGCACGGAGGACGAAACTGGGCACGAAAGAGAGACGGAGAATGAGTAAGATAGGTGGTAGGAAGGGAGGTAACCGAAGTGAAGAAGAAGAGAACAGAAGAGAAGAGAAGAGAAGAGAGAAGGAAGGAAGGAAGGAAGGAAGGACGCGGGCGTCTCGGCGTTCTGGCAGACGAACGCATCGATCCCAGGCGGGTCAAGCACGGAATCTGTCTCCTTCTCTCTCTTTCTATTCCGCAACTTCTCTGCCTTTCCCTCTTTCTCTTTCTCTTTCTCTTGCCCCTTCTGAGCCTTCTCCCCATCACTCTCTCTACCTCAACCCCCTTTTCCGCTCTTCTCGCCACCAAACTCTCCTCAGGCCGCCCTTCTCGCCGTTACTGCGCGCTCGCCCCCGCCAGACAAAGACAAATTACGCTGCATTTTCAGAGCCCCAAAGAGCCCCACCGTCCTCCACCTCTTTCCACCTGCCTCCTTCTTCGCCTCCCCGATCCTCGTCTTCCTCCCTCCACGGAACCCACCTTCTACCACCCTCGCGCCACTTTCGTCCCTGCCCAGACTATCCCGACCGCCACCCTCTCCGGCCTCCGAGACTCTCCGCTATGTAGGGCATCAAACGGGTGCTCAACCCCTACGCACTCTAAAGGCGTCTTGTCTATCAACTGCGACGTGCTTCTTCCTCCTCGCTGCTTCCGCTTCTACGACTGTCCCCGATGATGCGCGTCGCGATACCGCTGTGAACCAGACGCGACGTTGCTTCGAGGGGCAAACGCGTTTAATGAGTCGCGTACACGCTGCTTCTTTCACCAATGGCCGACATAACGGTCAATCTGAAACTTTCTTACTCTTTCTGCCTTCAATTTTCCACTCCTAAACTTTCTCAACATTTTCGTATATCTATTCGAGTAATTGTTTTTTTTTACACGTTTTAATTGTTATTGATTTTTAGAAAGGCTCGTAAAGTATGAAACAATCTTTCACGAAAAGATGAGATAATATTCCCGTGTTGACACGGTTAAGTTGTTCTCTTCTTTATTGTCTAGATTTATATCTTGAAACGATATTATTCTTGACTACTGCGTCCCCTTTGTATTTTTTAAGAGAGCTTGATGAGATGTAACGAGGAATATAAAAACTTCGTAAACTGTGGCAAACTTTCGCGGGGTAAAACTTGTGTTTTATATGGTTCTTTATATTCTACGTTTCCGCGAAGCTCCTTGAGAATTTCACTTGATAGACTGAATCTGTACGCTCTTCTACAAAACAGTCTACTCGTGTAAAATACACTTATAGAAATTTTATCGAATTTTTAATTGAACTTTTTTCGACACTCCAATTGAAACGTAGTCAATTTTGATCTTCAGAACATAATACCACGTTTCAAAGCTGTCTTTATTCATTTCAGTTTCAAAACGTTCCAAGAGGTGATTCCTTGGCAAACAACAGTGCATTGTTTCCTTCACTTCCGCATGCTTCCCGATGATGTATCGTTAAAGGGGAAAGCATTTTTACCGTAAATTTCACGTGACGAGGCGTCTTCCGTCGTGACATCGTAACAGCAGTATCAATATTGGTGATTCGAGCAGCTGCTCAAGCCCTACGCGTTCTCAGAGCATCTTACTCACGAAGGACTTCTCTTTAGGTCAGTGGAATTGCCGATAATTCAGGGTAGTTGTACCGAGACGTCAATAGGGGAGGAGAGCTCTCTAAGAGCATCTTGTCCAGGAGAAACGATGCACGCCAGCTTTCTCCTTAGGTCATCGCTACTGACGATCACACAAGATTACGTTAGGTCGATGACAACATGCAAGGGTTCGGTACAGTGGCTGAGTAATTCTGCCTCGATCGGTTTTCAATAATAAGTTGCACCTTTGAAACTCTTAGAAGAGAAGACAGATTTAAGGAAATATTTATAATTTTTTTAGGTACTTTAAAGTATCACATTTAACAGGTGTTTTTAGTTAATAGGTTATTTAGGCTGTTGTCAAATATTATTTTTAATTATTTTTAGTAACTGAATAAGTTTTTCTTTAAAATTAAAATAGCACAAAATAGGTAGGAAACTTTAAACAATATTTCTTACCCTCATATTTCTTACCCGCATTTTTAAATCGTACAGTAATCATTTTGATATTTTCTCTCGTTATCTTTCACGTCAACTTTGTAATATTCTGCACTTTGCATTATTAACTTTATCGAGGAAATTAGAATATTATCAGATGAAATATTCCTAATTCAAAATCTTTCTTAACTCGAAGATGAAAGAGAAATTACAATATATTCAAGGTGTTTCTGAATTTTTTATTAATTTTCTTTTTGGCGAAAATTAGCTTTAATACGTATTACATTGTATAATATTCATTATTACGTGTAATTTATTAGTGATTAAAATCGAGAATAGTTAACGAGAATTATTATATATCCTGACTGTATAATTATTTAGTAGAAAAAAAAGACTAAAAATAACCCTGTCGAAAATATAGCCACTTTTCTGAAAGGAGAGCCTAGCACGAAACTTTGCACTTCGCGCATGCTAATAACACTTAAAGAGCCAGTCACCTGACCATTAAGGAAGTTGGATAGTCCCTGGGTAGCGGTGGTGGTGAGAGGCGAGGTGTTCGTGGCAGAAAAATGTCAACAATGGAAGTCCAGGAAAAGCGGGTCGAAGTGCGTTAATTAAACATTCCTGACGATGCAAGACGAGGGGTTGCAAGTCAGCTGGCTTGCGTTAAACCGCGAAAGATGGATGTATGTAAACCACTTTAGAATCCACCGGCCGCTTCACTACCCTCGCGAATAACGGAGTTTTAATACCGCAGCTCGGTCTGCACGATACACCAGGAAAAAAATCGAGTCTCACCCCTTACATCGATTCTTTCTCGATTAAAATAAACTGCGAATCGATCGTCAAATATTTTACCAAGCTGTGTTTATAATTCGAGTTCGAATGATTTTAGCAATATTTACAAGTGAAAAATAAAATGTCTTTTAATTAGATAATATTGTCCAAATTAAAATGCAATTGGTAGTGTTTTAAATAGACACTATTCTTCCAAAATTTAGAGTACCTTTGCCAGCTTCTTTTTTAGCACAATTAGTAAGATCAAAAGTTGTAAAATAATTTCAAATTAAATAGAATTACAAAACGAAGCTTGGTCCTAAATACGAGTCGATACGTATTAAACAAAATTAAAAATATTTGTAGATCCTCGAAAAACTAACTATAAATTATTTTAATTATTTTTCAAATTATTTTATTTAATTTCTTCTGAAAAGAAAAAGGTATCGACACAAACTTCTAACAAAAAATAAAATAAACTCCACAATGTAACTTTCTATTAATTTTAACTTTAAAAAAAATATTCGTATTAGCCAGATATTTTGATAGTACCGGTCCGTTTCGTAGCAGCGAAAACTGAAGTATCAAGGGCAGACTGTAATGCATCCGCTCATTAAGAAATTCCTTGAAAAGTTTTCAAGTATTCATGCGCGGGAAGTAGTAGCAGACGTTAAGACACAGACGCGTTCGCGAGGGGTGCCAGACTTTCTCTGTGCGACTGTCTTTAAAAGTTTCCGGTAAACGGAACTTGGTAAACAATGTTTACGACATTTTAGAAAGTTACTAATCTCGTTACACGTCATTATACGTCACACCTACGCAACACGTCTAGACGGCCTAAGGCTACTCTACGCGCGTCTCGGTGTTACGCTTCCCCCGACACAACCACCCTCCTATTCACCTTCTAATCGCATTGTCACCGAACGCAAACACGGTTATGGTATTAGGGAGCGATATGTTCGCGCGAAAATGTTCGTCGTCTAAGGCGGCACAGCGCGATTAATAATTTTGGAAAACGTGGCATCTATAATGGCGTTAACCTTAGCGCCAACCGGAATGAAATATGCGACGCAACAAATGGAAACGTTTCGTCGCTCTGTTTTGATATGTCGCTACGACGTTGCATTCTACCGCTGGCAAATTCGGTAACACTCCATTTGTTTCGGAATATGGAAGTACGTATGACAGATTCGTTCGCGAAATACACGAGGATCAAGGATTGCTGAAAAATTCGAACGAACGTTAACGAAGGGTAATATGTCAAATTTGTGTGCGGGAAGAATTTATTGAAATTTTTATAATTTTAGATAGACAAATGTATTGTTATATTTTATTTAATTAAAAATTATACTTTTGATAAAATAATTAAGTTAAGTTTTCATATATTATTTTCGTTTCATAGATTATTTTCTGGAGGAATTTAATTATTGAATATACCAGTATTTCACACTTTTCTTTTTCCTACTCCCGGTCACCTCGAAGACAATTCAATGCACGCATCAAAAACCGCGCTCCAAAAATAGAGTGCCCTAAAAAAAAAAAGAAGTTACAGCTGCAAGGGTTAATATCGATCCAGCTGATTCCACCGTCGGCGATAACCGCAGCGATTATAACAATGCAAACAAAATTTGAAGACCATCAATCCAACGGATTCGGTAAATTATTGGGCTAATTGCGGTAATACCAGCCAGTTACTTGAAACCTAATTCCACCCTGTCGATGGTAGAGGGATGGCCGCGGACGCGGGATTCCCAAACAGCTCGAAACCCCTGGCATTTAGACCAGTAACCGTTCGCCGAACCGTCGAAAACATTAAGATTTTTTGGAATTGCCCTAGGTTACGGAACCAGCGTCGGGTGAGTTAGGGGAGGGAATCGTGAGGAAGGACACATCGAACACAGGAGGACACGGCAAACGGACGAAGTTCTGAGTGCGTGTAAGTGTATCTGCACTGGTTGAGAAGGTTGTAGCGGGGTGGTTTGGGGGCCGAAGGACGGAGGCAGGAGGAAGAGAAGCAGTAGGTGGAGGAGGAAGAGGTGGAGGAGGAGGAGGTGGAAGAGGAGGAGGAGAAGGAAGAGGAGGAGGAAGAGTGCGGCGGTAGGTAGCAGTGGGTGGCAAGCTGAGGGTGGTAAAGGAGTCAGAGGATGAGAAGCAGGAAGAGGTGGAGGAGGAAGCAGAGTAGGAGGAGAAGGAGGGGGCGGTTGGTTGAGACGCGGAGGTGCAGGCGAAGGAGAGAGTCCGTTGGGTTGGGTTGGTTTGCACCAGCACCACCAGCACCGACATGGCTCCAAGTGCAGGAGAGGATGGGGTAGGATGGCCGGGCCTCTGCTCGCTCGATAGAGGCGCGTCCCGTCGTCCCATGATTGGAAACCAAATCGCCGCACATCCATCCCCCTCCTCCTCCTCCCGCCGACCCATCCTCTGCCTCGGCGATTCTCTTCCACCCCCGAGGATCCCCTGGCCACCGACTATCCACCCTTACTCTCAGTCCTCGCAACCCTATCCAGAGCTTACTCCCTGCAACTCTCTCTCTCTCTCTTCGTTCCTCTCTTTCTCTTTCTCTTTGCCCTATCCCTTCTCTGTCCTCCTCTTTTCTATATCTCTTACACATGCACTTCCTCTCGCTTCCTCTCTCTCTCTACCTCTCTCGCTCTTGCTCTATCATTCCCTTTCTCCATCTCGCTCACTCTTTTTGCACAAACTAACTTCACCTTCCTCTCCGGCTACCTTCGCATCCACGTCCACCTCTACCACCTCCTAGCTCACCCTCCAGGGACGCTAATGTCGAGCTAAGTCCTTAAAACCCCTCAGCCGGAGGCCGGCGAGCCCGCAGACCGGAATGGCCTCCATAAGTAACCGGGTTTACACACCCCAAGACCCTATTTCTCACCGTGGAAAAACTGCAGTCAGCTCCGGTTGCGAACGCCCCCGTTCGCTACTCGAACACAACCCTGGCCTGGCCCTGGCTCGCCCCAATGCCGGATTGCAGATTCTG
>NW_017100941.1:834584-842703 GCF_001263275.1 Habropoda laboriosa
GGCCGCCGAGACCAAGCGACGCTCTCAAAGAAGATTAGGAAGATGAGCGCGGTGAAAAACGATGGAAATCTTTTCTGGCAACTGCTCCAGGTTCGGCCGCAGCCAGCCTTTCGTTGAGACGCGGCTGAAACCGAGCGGTACCGCTTCTCGACGCTTCATCTGATTACGATGTGGATCTAGATCGATAGAGTCTCTCACGCGTGACTCGCATATGTCCGAACTATTAGATGATTTCAAATTACAAACTTGACTGACTGAGTAACGGGAATTATTCATGTTTGGATTTTACAAAATTTTGACATTAATTTTATATTAAAACAACGGCTATAGATCTGTAGATCATTTGTTTTTATATTATAGACATTTCCTAATCAAATAATTTACGTTTAAAGTTAGAAGCGCAATTAAGTATTAAAGAATTATGTAAACGCCATTTTAAATTAATTTTAAAAATTATAATTTATCTTTCTGTGATTTATTGCATCTATCATTAAATAAATAATATTTTAAAGCAAGAAAAATGTCTGCAGTCAAGATGTAAATATTGCACCAACAAGACAAAAGCGATCAAGTTTAACGACTCGGAGAAACAGTTTAACAGTAACTGGAGCATCTCCGCGGAACGCAATTAATGTACGATAGAGAGAGCTCTATAAATCACGTCGGTGTGCGGCGGAGGTTTTCGAACGATATCGAGGGTGCAAGTACTACTGTCCTACCTCACGATGAAACTTTCCTTTAGTGACGCTGCTACTTTCACTTTTGCTCGTAATGTTTATGCAGAACACCGAAGAAACTTTCTTGAGGTGCAAGTGTACCGGTAACTGCAACGGCCGACGCGGTGTGCGCGGGGGATGAACGGGGTGCAAGAGGGGCGAAACCGTGAGTATACACAGCGACGGAGAAAAGTTTGAATCGAATATCCGTAAAAGAGGACTTAAATCGATAACTTCGATGCGATTCTTGTCAGTTTCGATGTTTGCCGATTGTGGCTGGCAACGTTTGATTTACAGCGAAAATTCCACTTCGAATCACACCAGAGATATATTGATCTATGATCTAGATAAAACACCCTCGAATTTTGTATATATTTTTCTATATTACGAAACTATAATATTCGAATGTTTAACGTTACTTCTGCGCTCTACTTTATGTAATGAGAATTTTTCTGTTGCAAGCGAATTTTTTATTCCTTGGCAAATTTCATAGTTGAAAAATTAAACATGGAAGAAGACTGTAATTGTAATGCTGTTTCGTAGTGAAAAACTAAGAGAAAAGTGTGCTGGCGGAGAGCATAAAACGTTGCAACATTGTGGCGTAAATTTATTAAATTACACCCCGACGAAGTAATATTAACTTAACCACATCGACTGCTTCTTTTCAACAGTCACTATACGAATATAAATATATTCCCTTCGATACCAACAATAATCAGAGAACTCCTAAAAAAATGTTCATTCTTAACATACATACGTAAAAAACCTCGAATTAATCCGTTCACTAATTTACCTCGCGAAACCTGGTACGGAACATCAAACTGCTTCCCTTCAAAATGCATAATTAAATGCATAAAAAGAATAAAAGAAAGAAAAAACGAGAAGGGGGAGAGGGGGGGGAGTGTAAAAGAGAAACGGAAGACACACGAGACATACTTGAAAACTAATACGCCTCATCAGAGGACGGAAAGCGGTTTAATATAGCTGGTTTCTAAGCAGCCATTAAAATACTCAGAGACGTGTACGAGGACAGTATTACCGCGCGCGTCCGTCCCGTCTGATCATACCTTTGAATCCAAGGACGAGGACAGGCGGGTGAGCTTTATACCCGAAAGGGAGAGAGATCCCTCGAATTCGTGCGGCAGCGTGAAATGCGGCTCTCCTTAAGGGTACCTACAAGCGATACCAATATGTCCGTCGTCGTTAGTGACGTTACTGGATGAGCAAGCACGGAGAGAGAGCCCGGAGGCGTTGAATGCCCAGAGGCCCGTAGGATATGAGACTCTGTTGGCCGCAGGATCCTCCGCAGGAGCCAGAGGAACCAACTCGATGGAACGCTCCTCTACCTTCGGCAAAGTGTATTGACGGGTAGAGCGACGTTCCAGCTTACGCTAAGCGGCTGTCCTCTCCTCTACTACCTCCTACCCACCCACTCACTCACCCTATACGTATTTCTCTATCCTTATCTCTCTCCCTCTTTCTCTCCTTCACCTCACTATCAGCCTGTCTCTTCCTCCGTCCTCCGATCGCACGAGTGTGTACTCGAATCTTGGAACGTCGGATGCGTGGTCCATGCATGTGTCCGGGTACGTGGGTGCACGCTATTCCAAAGACACGCAGACAGACGTGCACAGAGGGAACGGACACGTAGAACTTGCCTTCGTCACGTACACCTACTCACACACATACACATATACAGAGAGAAACAAGACACGTAGAGGAGCGCGTGCATCCGTCTCGTAGGTCTCATAGGTCGAACCTCCTAGGTTCGTGCTGGAATTACGTCACGCTGCGCCGTGGAGGATAGGGCACGGCAAAGTGGAGATAGGACGGGTCAAGACGCTCCTATCGCCTCGGATGGCTTCGAAAGGGTTAAAGCGCTGTCGTGACCTCCTTCTTCCTCGTGCTCGTTCGACGAACTTGCGCGAACCTCCTCCGCTCAGAGAGAAACTTCGCCCGACCGACCGGCTGGATTTTCTTCGAACTGACACGGGCCTTTGGGAACCGACCACGCCGCGCCCCTGCCGCCGCTTCCCCCAGAGAAAGGTGCTCTCTCTCTCTCTCTCTACGCGACGACACCGGTGGCTTTTGTTTCGTTGGGAGATTGATGCAGTCGCTCGTTTCGATTGTGTAATGTTATTCCGTGTGGCGATGGAGGTGGAACGAGAGAATGGTGGGTAAATTGTGGATTAGCCGTGTCGATGCGAACTGTTTGTTGCGAAGTAGAGTGAACGCTAAGAGTTAGACGTGGAGTAACATCTTTTGAGGTGTATTAGATCGTTTGTTTAATTGTGATGCTAGGATTGAGAATCTTTGGTTTACACGATGAAAGAAATTAACGAGAGGAAAGAATAACGAGGAAGGAATACGAAGTAAATTAAAGGGGAGCTGTGAATATTCGGTTTGCAATGTGCAACAAAATGCGTGAAATTTTTTATTGCTTGTATCTTGTATGAAATGCAAACAGATGATACAAAAACTTTTAATACACAATATGGAATGATATTTGATGTGCTTGAAAAGGTTTTATAGCACTGTATATTATTGTAAGGTCATACTTAGGGCTATTTAATATTAAAACATTACGATCAAGTATAAGCTTGTATTGACATTAAAAAAAAAAAATGTTTCAATGAAGAAGAAGAAACACCTAATAAAATGAAAAATTCAACTCTAAGAAAACTACAACTTTCGTGTGAAATATTTTTCTGTATCATTCGTAGTTTTCGAGATACTTCTCTGTTCTGAGATAAACCAAATATAGGTACTGTATAAGTAAGTACAAGAATTGATTCAATCATTCTTACATACAAAAATATACCTATTCGTAAATACTTGCCTAGATTGTCCAATACTCTTCAAAAAATAGTCTCGTAAATTACTCTCAACCTAATTCCAACCTAAAAATGCCCCGCTGTTCGGCATACATAAACACTGTGCCAACAGAATTCCCCGTTAAAACCCGCTCCATCCCCGTAACAACCATTGAAAAAGCAGAAAAATCATCGTGCTACACCCGTTGTCCTCGATTCGATACGTGCACGCAAGTCGGAGAACAACGATGCGGCGGAGCGGATCCGTGGCGATCGATCGATTGTATTCCACTTCACGAAAAAAGCAGACGTAACGAAGCGATTACCATTTCAGCGGAACGAACCTATCGGGTGATTTCCGCGAATCCCAGCTCGCTCGCTCCGCGCGCCGAGCCGCGCTGGCAAAAGGTCAGCGCGTGTCAGTGAAACGAAGTTCGCGTTCGTGCCGTTTCCATTAATGGCGACAGACGCGAGCGGCCACCTTAGCGAAAAGGCACGCACACAACGTTCAACGAGCGAACGAGTGAACGATCGCGAATACAGGCGAGAGGGAAGAGGTAAAACAGGGAGAGAGGGAGAGAGAGAGAGAGAGAGAGAGAGAGAGAAAACGCACACAAAGGTCGAGGAGGAACGTTGGCCAGCTGTCTCTCTCGACAATGAGTAGGAACGTGGCCCTCGTCCATCCGAGGGCGGAGAGGGCTGCCAAGCGGAAGGAGGGTTACGAATCGGAGGGGTTGGGCCATGATAAAAGTGTGTCTCTGTGACACCGAGGGCTGACGTTTTGTTGCTGGTTCCCCCTCGATCCCTTTCACCACACCGTGGCTCGGCCTTCCACGTGGTCCCACTTTCAACCCGCCCAACGTCACTCAGACGTGAGGCAGGTTAGGGTCGTCTGGTAGGGCGGTAGGACGAGTCAGTCGATGTGTAGGGGGTTTTACGACCCTCGACTCGTCGGTCTGGATGGGGTCCCCCTTCGTTTTTCCCCCTCCCCTTCAACATCTACCTCTTCGTATCTACCCTCTTGGTCAACACACCGTGTGCTCCATTGGGGTAGGTCACGCTGGCCCCATTATTATATTGCATGAAGAATGGAGAGACCGTAAGGAAGTCCTTAGGATGGTTATGGCCGACGGTGGTAATCGAGCGATTTTTTTTTCTTCTTTTTTTATGTGGTAAAATTTTTATATTTTGTTATCGTTCTTGGTGTTGTTTTTGATTAATTTGTTGCATCGATTTGTCGGTGAATTTTTGCGTAGAGTTTTGGTAATGTAAATGTAGGTTGTGAATTAATTATGCAAAGAACGAAGAGAATTTTCGTGAAAGGCTATTTTAAAAGCTTGATTTAAACTGCCCTGCTCTAATCTCCTGCTAAAACTCCATTAACTTTTGCTAACAGCCGTCGTTAAAAGAACTCTTTCGAAACCCTTGTTCTCAAACTCTCCCTCTAGACTCTTTGCCTAAACTCCTGCTAAAGATTCTTCTTATGGAGTTCACCCTTAGATATTGTCACCCTCGTGGCACAGACATACGCGGGGATTCTCGTAGGCGAGTTAATTGGTTACTTTTCAGTATATAGACGTGCCTTGACTCTGTATTTTCAAGAATGATACGACTTTTTTTTTTAATAAGTAAATTCAGTTCAAATTCAATTTCAGTATTTTAGTAAATGGCTCTTTAATTATTTCATTTTCTTTTCACTGCTAAGTAGAATTTCATTCAAGTACAAACGAAATCTCGTGTTAACTTCTAAATCAGTATTAAAAATTGTAATATTTATAATTAATATTCTTAGAGTCTGTATTCACAATTTCTAATGAAACAAGGAAGTATCTCCACGTACGCGCTACTTTGACGACACACTTTCACTATGCCACGTTCTACTTTAATACGAAGCAAACTAACAGTAAGCTTCATCAAACAAAACTTACGCAAACTACACATAGACTCCAACTGCCCACTACAATCCCCCCGCTTCATGATGAATCGTTGCCACGTGTTCTCCCGAATCACCATTGGTAACAACGATTTATCTACAAGGGAGAGAGAGAAAGAGGAGAAAAAAAAGACTCCATCAACCCTCTCGAGTTTCTGAATAAACGAGAGCATCTCAACGCCATAGACGTGCATCTCGATTCCTTTCTTCACCGTGCGCCGTGATGCGTTCCACTTTAACGCGAAACAGCCTGAACTGAACTTCATCGAAGAAAAATCGCTCGCGCTAGAATCGATGAGGGGCGCCGACTTGGTCGACCCTGTTTCTTCCAGCGGAATTTCAAGAACGTCGAGGGAACGCCATCGAACGTGCCAGTTCACAGCGTACCGGGAAAAAAAGGACGGAGCAAGGAAGACAACGCGACGCATTGGGGCGAGAACAACGAAAACGGACGCAGAGAGAAAGAGAGAGAGAGAGAGAGAGAGAGAGAGAGTATGGAGAAGAGAGAAAATTTTTCGGACGTCTTTCCCGACCTTTTACAGCTAAATTGCCGACGACGAGGGATAAAAGTTTGGCGTGGCGGGCAGAAAACTCTGACTGGTAACGAGACGTGGAACAACGAATTCCGATGCAGAGTGATACACGGTCTTGGCCCAACGCCAGGGTTTACGCTGCAAAATTGCACTTCCACCTCGGCCCTCCGTCGACCCTCTTTTTCACTATCCGCCTCTCCCTTTTCGTCTCGCTGTTTCACCGTCTCCTCGATAATACAACCTGCCGAGATTCCGCTTATCTACGACACCGATGCCTCGTAGGCCACTGTTCGCCACGGTTTCGACGCGGTTGCACGAAATTCGGGCATTATCGCAGCCCTCCTGTTCTCCACTCCCTCTCTCCACTCACCCTACTGATCCAACCACCAACGCCAGCTCCTCCTCGTCGTCTCACCCTCGTCCGCATCGAATATACGCGACGAAGATGAATCGTAATTTGGACACAATCGCATCAACCTCGCGCACGCTTCGTTCAAGGACAAATTTCGCAACTTTTGCGCTAGTCCAACTTTCGACGATAAATTGCACGCAGAATTCGAACGGTGTCACGTTTTGATGTAGGTTAAATGTACATACTCTGTTATTGGCTTCTCTGTGCTAATGAAGAATCGCGAATGTTTTTTTTTTTAATTTTATCGAATAAATTGCATAATTCCGTTTGTTGAGTTTTATTAAAAAATTAGTAAAAGTGAGAAGTAATCGCTTTGCTGAGGTTTTGATAAAGGTTGTAATTTTTAATGGGTTAGAATTCAGGGGAAAATTTTTGAACACCCTTTCTTGAACTTCATTTGCAGTGGAAGTTTCTGCGAAGAAAATCCAGTGTCAACTACATACAAGATAATACTCAAAATTTCTCTCAAAGATACTGTCCTCATCGCCCTAGAATTATGATACATCATGCATGTGCTACAAAGTTTTGTAATTTCCCTTTGTCATTCTGTGTTACAAATGTGGCCGACTATCTGAAGTCCTAACGGAGTTACCGGAATTATTCCCAAACTTGCAGTTCATCGTACGTACTTGACAACTATCAAAAATTCCGTTCACACCTCTCCACATTGTTGCAAACCGTAAAATATAATACATCCTTCTCCATAACCAAAATGAAGGCTACCACATTCTACATTTATTCTTATTCATATACATATAAGTTCAATTCTCAGAGGAGTCGAATCAAATATCCCATAAAAATCTTGAGAATATTTCATAATGCATACAAGGATTAAATACTATTAGGTACAGAAATGAATTCTTTCCGACTTCTGGGGACAATGATCAATGCTTCACTTAAAAAGAACGAAAACAGATCAATCATCGAAATTATTTCCATTATTATTGATGACCTTATGCTATTTTTCTGGCAGATTGCAAATACTATCTTGATAGAAACTCACTTTGAATTGATTATGTGAATCTTTATTTCTACACCTAATAAATTTCCTGCGATGCGCTACCAATAAAAATCCAAACATATCGATAATTTTCAAAAAAAAAGGGACTAGGATGGAGTTAAATTTAAAGGGCAATAAATTCTCGATAGCTTCGCGAAATCTGAAATAATTCGAGCTAGATATGAAAGACGGCGAACAACAAAGAAAGTTCAGAGTGTATCAGCGTCTTCAGCAAAGAAGAAGGGCGCATAGAAACGAAGCTGCGAACTGATGCACCTGCGGAAAGAATAGCACGCAAAAGTAAAAGTTGCATGCTGACGGCGATGTGTTGCGCGCATTATCGATAGGGGAAGGCGGAGTATAATGCTCCCGCGCGGCCTAAGGCTTCCCCTTTCGTTTCTAGCGAGTTCCAATGCAACTTCCAGGCCTGGCATGTTGCAACAGAGAAACCACCCCCTCGCGTTTCCCTGGTAAACGCCATTTTAAAAATGGCAGCATGGTGCCAATTCGAAACGCATCGGTAATAATTCACGCGTCCTATTGTTCTTAAATTTTACAGGACTAATTCTCTATTCAAAACGGAACCAGGTTCATTTTAAGGTGAATCGAAGGATTACTTGGATTTTTAGCAGGACCATTTATTTTGTAAAATCTGTAATGCTGATTGTTTGGCAAATTTCATAGAATCACTCATTTGCAGGGATAATTGACT
>NW_017100941.1:842962-876885 GCF_001263275.1 Habropoda laboriosa
ATCAATGGTAATTTAAGTATAGAAATTTTTGTGTAAGTTAAATGGGAGAAAGATACGAGTAGTGAAATGTTTCTTTCTCAGTAATATTAATTAGAAGTATAAAATAAGTCTGAAAGGAGACTTTTATGTAAAAATGCGATATTTTAAAATGCACTATATACAAACAAGACGGTATAAAGCTACATTGTCCATTTGAAGCTCTTCCATAATATAACAAGAAATTTCAGAAGCTTATGTTATATTCTTCTGCCCTATAACTTATTTCAATTCAAGATTTATGCTCCTTTCAAAACATTTCCAGCAGATTCGTGGATATAAAAGAATGTACCATTATTTGGCATACATAATTTGGAAATTGAAATCCTCTCATAACATCTTACCATTTTCACAAATAAAGAAGAAATGTCACAGCTTCATTAACTTAAATATATTAAATATACGCATTTTCAAAAGGATAGAAAATTAAATAGGTATGTGAATGATTTAAAAAAAAATATGTAACTTCTTTTGGAGTAAGAAATTCACATTGGTCTGGGTAGCGATCATAAGCTTTGAAGAAAACGAAACATTAATTATTAGCTAGGCGACGTTTCGGTAGGGAAATGGGCATTTCATTTGACAGAGAATACTTTTCCCCTGTTGTAATGTCAAAAATGCAAGAGTATTCCCCACTCGAGGAACAGTTGTTGGAGATACTGTTGCGAACAAGTAGGAGTTTACGAGGGAAGCGAATTTTCTTTATCTACGAACTTCGGAATTGTCGGCGAGCCACTTTTCCACTTGTCGAGGTAAACGACGATGAAATAAATTGAACGCTGGTCTCACCGGTAATTCAATTCAGTCTATAAATCAGACGGAATTTTATGTTAAGTGGACGAATCGAATTTTGTTTTTTTTTTTCTTGTTTTAACGCGTATTCGGATTGTTTTTCAACGACCCATTCAAAGTAGAGACGAGCAATTCGCGAAGGTTTAGTAGAGACGATATTAGACTCTTTCTTTGGAAGTGCTTTCTTTTATTGTTGAAAAATGGATTTTTCAATTATGCTGTAAAATAATATTTGTAGTAGATGGTTACACAAGAAAGTTCTAGTTCGGTGTATAAAGTGTGTTATAGTGTACTATGTTGGCGTAAAAGTATTTTAATAACTGTCAACCTGAAAAATAAATATCCCTAAAAGAATAGCTTTTACCTACAATATCTGAAATAAAAATTTATAATAATTCCCTCTTCTATACTACACAAAAAGCAACTAAGCCACGATTAACCAGAATTACCAACGCGATTAAAAATAAAACTGAACAGTAAATATTCTTTCCTCATAAATCAAGAAATAATCTATACTATACATCCCACACTGATTTGACAAAAATTTGTTTCACTCGCTTCAACATCTTCAGAGTTTCCCAGCAAGGATTCACCGTGCAAACGAAAGTGAAGTGAACCTTCCGAAAGACAGTGTACAAAAGAAAAGAAGAAAGAAAGAAAAAAAAATTGAAAAAGCTGACGGAAAGTCGATTTCCTCGCGAACGAAAGCGTTGGTATTGTTAGGTATCCGAATCTTATCGCGGGAGATTAAGTTGCCGATAGAGAGAAAGGAGAAGCATGGAGGTAGGACGCCGACGGGGGTATGCTAATGCAAGAGTAGCCTTCTGGGCCCTCGAAGCCAGAGCCAACACGCGTTCCTGACCCGACGCTGTCACGACTTTAGAACAATGGCGTCGATATACATGTCTCATTTATATACACGTATTCCTCGATACGGCGTACCACGCTGCACAACGTTCGCGCACCACAGACCAAAGAGATCTTCCTCGAACCCTCCGGCCGATAAAATCCCTGGAATGGAAATCAATTCGGCGAGAGCCGGGTCATCCATGATTTAACGCGCCGCTGATACCGAAAACTTCGAATTGTTTCGTCCAAATGTCTTTTTTTCTTAACCCATGCATCACCGAATCTGAATAAGTTTGCTGGAGGAACATAATTATTCCTTGTATGCTCTTTCTGAAGAGACTTTTATTACAGCATAATTCTGATAATAATTATGTATTTGAATAGGTAAATTAATTACAGGGAACAGGATTAGTAGGTAAATTATTGGTGAAAAGGGTCATCTATGATTTTTTCTGAAAATCTTGTTGTTGAAAGTTGCAAATTTTGACCCAGTCAGTGCTTCTAATGTTATCAAATTATCACCAATCGATAGAATTACAGAAATAGTCACAAAATTCTACCACGTTTTCACCGTAAAATAAACCTCCCCAAAAATTAACCTAACTTGTAACTCATTACCCACAATTTACCAAACAGCAACATTCTCGCGCAGCTCGAAAACGCAACGCTGAAGTCGCCGTAAAAATTTTAATAAGCGTATCCGAACGGGGTAATCCTACAAAGTTAGACAAGCACCTATTGATTCCTCCGGCAGGGAAGTTTTCTTAAAATGAGTAGATAAGGATGAAAAAGGAAGAGAGGAGCGAGGTTGGAAAAAGTGTCCGTTGCCCTGAGAAACTGGAACGTGCGATCAGCTTATTATAAGTCAACCCAAAGGAGGAAGAAGGCCAAGACTGAAAAGTTTCGAATCCCCCCAGCTAAAAACGTTTCTGGGACAAGGGACTCTTGAGTAAACTCGGCCCGCAACGAACTACCGGTTCCCGAAGCATCCGCGGTTGTTAACGAGCTTGAGCACCCACCGATTCGATGGACCCTCGTATCGAATTTAATAAAGCCCGGTTTGCTTCTTTTCTTAAACAACTCAATCGCAATCAAGACGGGGACGTCCTTGAATTTGCGTAGTCTTTTAACCGTTTTTGTGTTTACCTTCTTCTCCCTCCTTTCGTTTTTCTTATACTCGTCGTTAATCGTTATTTATAATATCGTCGTTCGTTAGAATGAAACATAGATCAGATTTAACGTATGTATGTATATATTATACATATATATGTATGTACAGTTGGGGTCGTTAATTTCTGGCCACTTTTAGAACAGTATAACTTTTTAGAAATTGAACCAAACTACTTGAGCTTTTCTTAATCCTTTGTGGACGATAGACTCATACATACGTTTATAAAACACTATGAACATAACCAATAAACTTGTATATTTTTAAGCAATAAGAATAGTTGGAGTGACCATGAATTCTCGTGCATTATATTTGAGGAAAATGTAATTTGGATATAATTTAATTATAAAAACAAAGAAACTGAAGTAGTGATCTAATTACGTGTTATACAAGTAATCAGTACTTCGACTTGACACTTTTAGTCCTACGTCCGCAACGGGCTGAAGTTAGAAAAATCAGTTTACTGGATGACGTGTGCCAAAAACTTGGAAAAAATTGCAATTTGTGGGAATCGCGAACTTTTTTTTATCTGAGCTTGTTGTGAAAATTTAAAACATACTTTTCGTAGATCTATGTTAATTATATAAATCGGATGATGAAGAAACAAGCGACAGGCATCAAAAAATGTAAGAATCTTTAGATTTATTGCAGTTATAGATTTTCACAAGTTTTAACCGTTTATATACAGGTACAGTCTACGGTTTGTTCAATTCGTTTGGTAATTTACCGAGACGTTAATGTTCACGGTTGTAGATAATCGTGAGGAAAAAAAGTCCACTCGTCTACAGACGACATTTAATTCGATCGCGACAACGCTGCGGCGTGTTCGACGATTTTTGGCAAGGTTCTTCTTCTTTCGAAAATATCAGCCACGTTTGCCAGAAGGAAATACGCTTGGCTCCGGAATACCCAGACGCGTAGATGAAATAAATAAACGGATACGAGGTGGGGAAAATGAAACGAAGAAACGGAGAAATATGAGAAATAGAAAAACCGCGCGGTACCGTGACGAAGAAGCTTTGGAGTAAGAGAAGAGAAAGAGAGAGAGAATGCGGATGCCAGTGTATATGTCTTAAGGGAAACGCACTCGCCGTAAGCTGGATACACGGGAATAGAAACGAAATAAATAGCTGGAAGACCACTTTCGAGATAGGTAACATGCAAAAAGAGGAATGGCTAGAGGAGGACGGAGGGAAGAAAAATGAAAATGCGAGGTGCACTTGAAAAGAAATTGCCTTCAATTCGAGGGGTAAACGTAAGAAGCACGTGGAGAGCGAAACGCAACATTGTGTCCAGGTAAAATAACGAGGATCCTTTGAGCTTTTAAGTGTTAAGAATTTATAGCTTAATCTCATGCTCGAGAAGGTAGACATTTTTAATTGTGGTTCATTATCGAACGCGATAATTGTTAAACATTTTTGTACGGGGTAAAATGTCATCTAACATTCCGTTGTATTGTATTTAAAATTGCACAGTTGATTTTATCAAGGTAAGTATTGCTGTTTGAAAATGATACTCTTGGTAATGAAATCTAATATTCCAGGAATTTTTTATCTTAATCGAAGAGCGCTTTTAATATTCTCGTTTGGAGGCATGGGTCGTTGAAAATGTACTGTCAGCAAGGTACGCGTTTCAGACTTCTGATGAAGCCGGCCGGCGATGCTGGCGAAACTACATAGTCATTTTCACAAAGAACGCGACTTACGCCTGGGAATCTCTAGCAGCCCCAGAACATTTTCCGTCACGTCAATCATTAGTGATCGACATGAAACTTTTCGTTCACGCTACATCGGTTATGGATGATCAACCCTGATGACTTTGAAACACACGAGGTAGTACGGGGGATTTTGAAAGCAGTGCGGAGTAATCAGCTTTAAATTGATACAGTGTTTCAGTGAACATTGACACAAGATCGATTACCGTGATTCCTTCACTTCGAAAAGTTTACATTCTTGTATTACTAAAAGCAGACAATTTTAAAAAGTTTCGAATTTCGACACGTTTATTGCCACTACCCTTTGTACTTAACCCTTTCACTGCGGCAGATTTTAGTATGTAACGCGCATGGCAGAAGATAGATATTCAATCGCGGTCGCAAAACTTTGATTTACAGAATTTTAAAAAAATTGAAAAATTAAAATTTATCGTTTTCAAATTTCTCTTATTCAATTACGGTGGAAGTGCGCAAAGGACAAAAATTGAAGTGAAAGTGTGCACAGTGCGAGCTAATTTCTAATGCGCCTATAGGCGCCAACAACAGTGAAATGGTTAAAGTAAAAATGAATGACAAATATTTGTGGACACTTCAATTCGGTCGCGTTTCTCAGTGCCTAATGCCTATTACCAATGCCCCCCCAAAAAAGAGAGATCACTATACTCTTTCAGCAAAATTCAAATACTTACACTTCCAAAACCTCTCCTCCGTCCATCCACTAATCGTGACGTCACCATCAAAACAAGACCGCGTCTACGAAATCGGCTGACGGGGTGGCGGTCGACAACGGGTGGTTCAATTAAAACGAGGTTTGGAAGGGGAGGTTAGAGTAACGAGAAGGCAAGAGAGAGAGAGAGAGAGAGAGAGAGAGAGAGAGAGAGAGAGAGAGAGAGAGAGAGAGAGGAGAAGAGGTCGGATCGACGTATCGTCGCAGCAATTGAATTGGCGGCGTTGGTGCATGTACGCAGTACGGGGTACACGTTAGGTAGGCACAGACGGAGGCGGAGGGCCTCTCGCACGTAGCACGCCGTGGCGCGGCAGTTGAAACGGTTGCCTAACCTAACCAGCGGAGAAAGAGAGAGAAAGAGATGTATATATACAAGAGGGGTAATTTATTAGGGCCGGAGGCAAGCGAGGCGTGCTTCCATGGAACGAGTCCGCGAGGCGGGCACCGTGGCCAACTCGCTACGGCACTGCACGGCACCGTACGGCACCGTAGTATGATCTCGCGTGTACGAACGCGCCGCTGGTGCACGCTGGTGTTGGTCACTGTGCTGGCGATGGGGGCAGCCGGGGGAGAGATCTCGTTACGTGCGAGAGTTCACGGGTCACGCGAGAATCGTGAACCTCTGGCACGGCAGAAACGGCACCGAGGCACCGAGGAGACACGCGGCCCCTCGCGATAACTCGCGTACCCTCCTTAACTCTGCATTGATAATCCTTTAGAGAGAGAAGCCTTCGACTAGTACACCCCCGCCCCCCGCCTGGTCCGTCTAGATCTATCCTTTTGTTTTTTTGTTTTTTTCAATTTCGCGGCACTCGATTCTCGCTGGATTTTCAGAGTTTGCCCTCGTATTTCTTCTGGGTGGGGGAGTGTTGTACCAGGTGGAACGCGAACCAAGGATTTTGGTTCTAAGAGTGTCCCTGTGTGAAGGCTTTGTTACCGTGGACAGTGTGACTGGCTGTAAAATGGGTTTGATTGAATATGAAAATGGGGAGATGACTGACAATGAGGGCAGTTTTAGCTTGGAGATGAAGATCTTCTTGGTAAAATATTGAGATCGGTTTTGGTAGTTTTGTTTAGACTAATTGTAAGTAAAAGGTTTTGTCAGGAGTAGACTAGTTTAGATCTAGAATAAAGTCAGATTTTTAAGACACCTGGGCTGTCTGCATTTTGGATTACTGTCGTCACTAAATTAGAAGGGACTATACACTATCTATTATTACATTATTTTTGCTACTTTATCAATTATTCATATAGGTACATGTATACATATGTATATTAGAAAGTAAATAAGATGTTTGCCTGTCAAATTTTCCATATCCTGTCACTTTCACTGCTACAATCATATAAAGTACTTAATGATAGTATTAAAATTAGAAGTGACCATTCATCATTTGAAATTTTGCATTAAATGACATTTATTTGCCATAAGTGTGAAAAAACAACGGAAAACTAAATTTTTGGCAAGATTTACCAAAAGAAAAATAACAACTATACAAAATTCTCAACACTTTCGCCCTCATTTATTAAATTTACTCTAACGTCTCCAAAAATATCTCTATCTACGTAATAAAAATTTGATCAAGACAATAAAATTTAACAATTTTAACGAATCACTTCACTCCAATACCGAGCATGACCTCGCCCAAGAGAATTCCGTGGAAAAATCTTTCGAGAGCGTCCTTGAAGGGTAAAAAGTCGGCAGTTCCCTAGGGAAATGCGGTTGTTTTTCGTGATGGCTTACGTTCTTCTTCGATTTCAACGCGTCGCGTCGTTCGATTACGCAACGCGGCCGGCTGGCTGCCATGAAGTTTGGAGAAATCCAGCACGTTCCCGGAACTAATCTCTTCAGGTCGATTGCGACGAATTAATGATTCCAGGAAAACGATTTGCCGGTGTGTACCATATTCGAAGGCTCGCGGAGGGACGTTTGCTCAGAAGAGGTTGTAAATGTCGTTTATGACCGCACGAAGAGAGAGCCAGAGAGACGTTGGGTAGTGTTTATTGTGGCGGTTTGCTTAAAGCTCGCATGTGCTTGATGCGTGGTTTCTGTAATGACGTATTTGCTAGGGACTGCTGGTAATATTGTCAGGTAATCGTGCTTAATATTACGTTGTTTTGGTACTGTAAGGCGTTAAAGTTTACTCTTTACGGTTACACAGTTGCCGAAAGATTAGCTGTTAACTCTCGCGTGGTATACGCCACGAAAATCTACACAATTTTCAATAACACCCTCGGTTTGTTTGCTCAATTATCCCGTGTGATTTATTTGTACTAAGTACAGGGAAAATTACGTCGAAATTTATCCGAAAATCTGGCGGAATAATTCTTATTAGTTATTATGTAGACTGATCTAGCTATTTTGCAGTTATTTGGTACACAAAATGAACTCTACTTTAAGAGAATTTAATACATCGTTGCACGATACTCTGAAATTTTAGGAATTAGCAACGAGATATTTTTTTTTTTCATTCTAGTTATTTGTTTAATTGGAATGTTTCAATTAAAAATTTCGTCAAACTCGATATAGGAGATTAAGATTGTTAGGTACTTTTTATCAACTTTCATCGTTGATAATGAATAACTGGTTAGTCACCGGCTCTGATCATCAGAGATATCATCAGCGTGGTGAACAGCAGTAAATGTAATTAACAGTGCAAAATCCCGATTCACGATGTAAGATAGTGCATGTAATTAGCGCAAGAAAATATGTACCCTATGCCTAGATGTGATGCGTACATCTCTTAATGGATAGAAACGTGTCTGGAAATACTAGATGGAAGAGGAGCGGTTGATCAGCGCCTACATTCATGGAATCCTCGCTGCTCGGGCACATAAAGCGTCTCAAGGAGACCATCTACCTAATCGTCATTATCTAACTTCTCCGTAGAGATTCAAGCGATCATTCCAACATGAGACAGGATAACGCTAATTTTTGTGCTTGACAATATTTAATAAATCTCTTTATTTTTATAGCATTTGTAGAATGAAATAATCACATGAAATTCTTATTATTTTATTAATTTACAAATCAGATTTGTTAAAATCTGAAGAATCGCACGGATAATTCACCTTTTCCATCTTGTTAGAAAACGTTGTACATAAAAAAAAAAGAAGATGAAGAAAAACACCTGAAGGTAGAGGAAAATAGAATTGTGGGAAATCCTTTAAATTAAAGATGCACGTAACATACCCGGCTTTTAATCCGAATACTCTCTGCAACATACTAATGAGATGTGCGTACAAAATTCAAGAAACCACGAAGAAAAAGGAAAGCACACATCATCCTCTCTTTTCCCCAGCATCCTCCAGATGAAATCTATACATTACGCTAGACTGAAGAAAGGACGAGAGAAGAAGCGAGAGAAATTTTTCTCTAACTTGCACCAACTTACACAGTCTGTACCTACCTCTCGAAATACATCTTAACTCTCTATCTCTAAATTTGTTTCCAAACACTTTAACAAAATTTCGAACGTTGGTAAGCCTCGACATTATCCCCTCGTTTACCTCTCTCCGCAACACCTATTAACCCATCAATTTCACCATACAATATTATTATACAATCGAACCAATTTTTCGATTCTCCGTTTACCCAGGAAGTCTCGTTAAAGTCACCTCACTTCTAACATCTCACGCGATTGCTCGTTAAGGGACCCCAACAGAAAAAAAGTTCAGGCAAAGACGGAGCAAGCCAGCCAGCCAGCCAGGCAAGGCCTCCTCCGTAAGTACACGCGTGCGCGATCCCACGTTACAGTTCGCCGCGAGACGGCTTGTTACGTAATTCCCGTGGCCGCTGTGTTCTCCTTCGCCTGTGGAGGATCGTTCATCCCCTAATCTCCGGCAGGCGTTCCTCGTAATCGGTCGCTTGCAGAAATCAGCGCGCGTGTGTGTGTGTATGCGTGCACCTGTTCGTCACGTCGACGCCGCGGCAGCGACAGCGGATTCCGTAACGGACGCACGCCGCCGCAGCAGTTTCGCTTCTTCGCGGGGACACGGACATCGCGACGGAAGGAAAATCGTCAAGGCGAAGAAGAGAGATGACAGGGACAGGGTGGTAAGGAGGACGACACCCGACGTGTAGGGTAACGGCGGGGGCGGACAGGTGATTACCCGTTAGCCCGGGTCGACGTAAACGTCGAACCACTTTATTCGGCGTCGGTAACTAGACGAGGAGGTAGCCTCCCTCGGCGTAAGAGCAGCGAAGTTAGAGAGGAGGATGAGACTTCGGGAGAAGGAGGAGGAGGAGGAGGCAGGGGGTGGGTGGGAGAGTCGCGGTGCGGTAGGTGGAATAAGAGAGAACAGAGGTTGGTAGAGGTGGTTAGAAGAGGAGGGGAAGATAGAGGACAGGCAAAGAGAGAGGAGGACGGGCTCGTACGAACGGACGATGCTGAAGGTGGTTCGCTAATGTCACGCCGCGTTCCTAGAACCCTCCGCACGCTGAAATTAGATTACCGCGAGATTGCTGCCCTTCTACCCACCCTTCCCTTCTCAGCCTCTCTGCACCAGCCTGCTCGCTTTCCTCCTCCTCCTTCTTCTCCTCCACCTTCTCCTTCTTCACCACCTCTTCCTCCTCCTGCTGCTGCTTCTCTGCCAGTGTTCTTCTTCGGCCTCCTCCGACCTCCTCCTCATCCACCTTCGCTACGTCGTTCCCAGCATCGCCTGCATCGCCACTGACGGCAGAACCTACCTGGTGGGCTCTCTTTTACCTCTGTTGCCAACTCTGCCCTGTCGAAGTCGCGCTTCCTTCTTCTTCGTCACAATCTTTGCCAGCTCGTTCTTCCTCTCTTTCCTCTACCTTCTTCTTTTCTGTTTTGTTTTCTTTCTTTCTGGGTTTTTTGGTTTTTTCGTTTGTCGCTTTCGTTCGACTTTTTTCTTTTGACTTTTCGTTGTGTGTTGTTTCGGGTTTCTCCTGGATGCTTCCTCCTCTTCTCTATAGTCAGGCTGGAACGCCGTGGACACGCACAGATGAGTATGTGCGTGAGGTGGATGCGTGGAAGCGTGCGTGTCTGCTGTATCGCCTACGCAACTGACGGCATGCAGGATGGAATGGGATGATACCGCACGCCATTTCTAGGAACTCATCTCGACTGGATCCTCATCGCACGCACGCACGCACGCACGCACGCACGACGGAAGTTAGCGAGGGTACGCGTTTCTCTTGGGACCAGTTTCGAGGAGGGCTGATGGGAACTTAATTTTACGTTTCAGCTGGAGTTTGTATATTACTTCGGTTAATTGGTGTCCTCGTTTGTTGGATCATTCAGTTTTTGGGGTTGCGAGAAGATTTCGATGAACTGTTAGACATACAAAATCTTGAATGCTTTACTTAGGAGTGTTTGATTAATTAGAATCCTCCTTTGTTTGATAATTCAGGTTTTGGGGTTGCGAGAGATTTCATTGATGTGTTAGAAATATACAATCTTGAGTATCTGGCTTGGGAGTGAAGTTTTGGTACCAGTTTGCTGAGAATAATGCATGCAAGATATCTGTTCACTTTCTCTATTCACTTCAGTGACTATTCACTTCTTTGCTCATTTTTGTTATCTTGCTTCGAGTATTGTAGTACAAGCTGTTTGACTTGTTGCTCAATATTATCCTTCAATTTTGCAATGCTACCTATAATTCTATTTCTATTTCGATCCTATGTAAATTTCTTCTTGAATCTGTACTGAGATGTTTTCTAATATCCTTGTATTCAATTCTCGAAATTTGTGAATTATTATATCGGATCTTCCATTGTTACATTTAAATCACGTTTCTAGAAAGACGTTTGCAACGTTAAAATATTCCTCCAAGGAGTATGATTACAAAATTACCTTAACTTAACCCCCCCCCCCCAAATGACAAAAAGGAATCCCATTTTTTACGAAACACTCCATACATTTTAATGACACTGCTGATTGTATTATTTTCTTAACAATTCAAACATAGACTTCTTTGTATATGAAGGAATTCAAACTGTTCAACATACTGTAAACGCGTCAATATTTCGAAAACACAGAATCCACAGAATCTCTATACCCATGCATATTTCCACAAATTTCCACAAGTATCATATATTACATTACATTACACAAACATCAATTCCCTCGGTAAACCCCACATATGAGCTAAAACAGCTTCGCAACCGAAATTCTTCCTTGCAGAACCTGGAAATCGGATTCTCGAAAATAAAATAAGAGAGGAACCGCTCAATTTTGCACTTTTTCTTCCGGAAAGCACTCGCGTTGTTGGACGTAATCGTTGAAACTAATGAAACTCAAAAATAAATGCGCGTGTGCACGTTAAAGAGCACGTTGCGTTTCAATTCTCTCGGAGGGAAGGCGAAAGGCTACGGGTTAACGTTTGCGGTACGCTCTGCGGTAGGAACGACCAACATCCGGGACGAACTATTAATTTCCTTTCGGTCTCGCCGATTTCCGCGGGCACCCGCCGCGTAATCTTCTCGCAGATTCGGATACGATCACGAGTTTTATCGTCGAGCCTACCGATAACATGATCGAATGTTCGAATTTGGATAAGTAATTTCCACGTCAATTCTACACTTCCAATGCGACATATTTCGATGAAAAATTGTACAGCTGTCGCCATAATATAATTTTTGAAAATATAGAGTGTGTTCTGAAATATTTGTTAATAAGTGTATTTTACTGTGTATATTCGGATCTATGTATATAAGAAAAAAGGTGTTATATGTGTAGAGTTTCATACTGTATAAGAAGACAAGAAACAATTTTTTCTATTGCAATTTTTCAATTGTTCCTTGATATAAATTTTTTGTTTCAGTTTTACTTGTGAAATTATAATGAAGATGTCTTTTGAGCGAAAGACATTGCAAACCTTCTATAATTAAAAATTACACTATCTTTCAGAGTAGATTAAACAGCATCTCTGAATCATAGAAGAAATAAATTATAATATTTATTTTGAAGCATTGAAATTCATTTTTCCCTGAAATTTATTGTGTATATTTCATGTAAAATAATCTTTTATACTATTCATTTTACCATCTCCTATATACCATAAATTTGAAGTCCTTCATTTTAGCCCTACAACGACAAATCACTAGTAAAAATGTAGACCCCAGAATAAATCTACTATTTAGACTCACTTGCCTTATCTGTCAAACTTTTTAATAATCTTTAAGAAATTTTAATTATCTAATTATTAAGTGGTACATAAATAGTTTCACCATAAAATTTGCAAAAACATCTTAAGTTAACTTACTTTTCTCATCTTAATATTTCAAGGTGGAAAGAAAAACATCTCACTGAGCATGAGCACCAAAAAGGCAGTACGCTTTTTATCTTACTATACCCGAAAGAGTAAACGAAGACCGGTCGCCTAACAGAATGACCATGTAACGAAACAGTTTCACGTTCACTGTTTCCAGTCGCATTCATGAGAAAAAGAAGGATAATTTTCTAATTGGACAAGGAAACGAACAGGCCGAAGAAGTTCGTGAGTCTATGCCCCTTGCATGAGTTTCGAGGGGAAATAACGAGCATGAATAGGGCCACATTGTTTCGTGCACGAACGTTCTCGTTATTGCCGTCGCCTGTGCGAATTATCTTTGTGGCAACGTGTGATAAAAGTTTGGGAGAGAAAGAAAGAATAGCGAAAGGGGTTGGAGGGTTGAAAAGAGGCAGGTTTTAATGAACATAACTTCAACTTCGGGTGTTATTAATTCCTCGACGATTTTCTTTTCGAAATAATACAGATACCGCATCATGTTTCACGCTGCTCGAAGAATACTATATATGTATATATATATATATACGTATGTCTATGATGATGTAGGATCGTAAAGGAAAGTTGCGGTTGAATTCTTAATGCTCGTACTAGATTCGCAGATCTGCGAATGGTTACGACTAACGGAGGTTAAACTTGATGTGCTCGTCGTTTATTCTGCTCGTTAAACTGAACGACTTGTTTGATGATGCATTATGATGGATAATGCGTTTAGTGCTATTAGTACTTTTTCTCCGTAGAATTCTCGGCACAAAGGGGTGGATAGGTGTTTCTACTAATATTTCTGGTTGGAAAGATAGAGTCTGTGTGTTGATTTTAGATTTTAGAACTTTGCTCGTCTGAATAGTGTGTGTTTTTTTACTAATATTTTATTTTGTATTAAAATTGTCAAGGTAGAATGGATTGCTGAAGTAGAACGTGTGACGTATCGTTCATCAGTTACAGAAGATTAGATTGGAGTGTTCTAATCTATGCATCGAACACTGCTATTAATTTTGCCTATGTTATTAGTATGTCATAATGCCTGAATAAATGTAATGCATTCGTTTGTTCATTTTCATGCTTCTGCTGTGACAAATATATATTTTAAACGATATAAATAACAGCTGTTTGTTTCACTATTTGTATGTTTTAATTCTACACGGAGTGAAAAGAAAATTTCACAGCTAACAGTGGAAAAAAAAGTGTTAAAATTCAATTTTAGGAGACTTGAAATTTTGTAATATTTTTGATTATATCTGGAGTTAATTTGCATTATCTAATATGAAATTGTGTAATATGAGGAACTAAGCCTAGGAAGTTGATTCGTTCAAATTGAATTTGAATTCACAGTACAATTAACTTTTTGTCGTATCTTCATGCCGACGAAGGAGTTAATTAGTCCAGTTAAATTAACAACTGCTTTGTCGCGAATTAATCCCCATACTTAATTACCCACATAAGTGATTCCACGTCCGCATCGCGGCAATGAATCTCCAACGCTCGTGACGTGTCAGAATACTAACAGTTTCACTCGATCCCCCTGTTTC
The DNA here is from genome assembly GCF_001263275.1 of Habropoda laboriosa. Classification (NCBI taxonomy): domain Eukaryota; kingdom Metazoa; phylum Arthropoda; class Insecta; order Hymenoptera; family Apidae; genus Habropoda; species Habropoda laboriosa. The sequence goes on from NW_017100941.1 coordinate 857,029, forward strand.
AAATTAAAAATAATGAGTTTCAATTTTGCCACACGGGCTATCGTTCACAATGTGCGCACCTGTTTCATCTGGAAAATCGCGGAACGCGTGCAGAAATGCATGGTCTCCCATTGATGATGGAGATCTCGCGTATTGTTTTAAACTGAAAACGATCATTATTAGCCGCGGCACACGAAGCTTTCGTCGTTACGTTCGGTTGTCACTTGGAAATAACGATGTTCATTTTTCCGGTATTACTTGCGGAAAGATTGTAACGACAAATATGCATAAATAAAATCGAATTGCTGTACTCTGTCTGTCTGTCTGTTAGTAAATTGTGTATAGTTAAGGATTTGATTGAAACATTAGCTTAACTATCATTTCATTCATCTTTTGTTCTCTGAAATTGGTCCATTTATAGGTAAATTTAATTTATCTGACTTTCCGTCCAAATCAATTTAATTATTTTAAGTTATAGAATTAAATGTTGTTATAGCTTTATAAATATTTGATGTACTGATTAGAGAAATATAATAAAATAGAGGAAATATGTTTATAATATTTATAATATTTAACCCCGGAATATTAACACTAGAACTACCAGCCGGCTCAAAACGACCCATTAGCAACTTTCCAAAAACAGTGAATGTTCAATATTGGCAAGCATCTATTATCCGTTTATACCTTTCTATTTGTACCGATATGAATCTAATTTTCCAATCACATTTTAGTTACGTAAAAATTCGCTCTTGGAAAGTCGTTAATGGACCAGTTTTACCCGGTTAGGGTAGTTCTAGTGTTGATACCAATTTTTTGTGACTTTTTGCAGACTGTACCTCATGTAGCAAAAATAATATTCCTATTTCTTTTACTAATTTTGTTAACATTAAAATTGCAAATCTATTCAGTGCCAATAAGAGTCAACCAGTGAAACAATTAAATACCTCCTTACTCTCTTCAACATCATAACAAAATAACCATATTCTTGAAGCTCCCTAATAATTCCTCTAACACGCCCTACGACTCATTAACCCTTTGACTGCGGCATGCTCCAACTCAGAACCATCAGATTATACTATATTTGCACGTATGTCACTGGGACTCGCTAAAAAAATATATTGTAAGCACACAATGTCGAAATTGGATACGGTTGCTATTCGTCACATAACAAGAGGCCTACTGTTACACCTGTTTAGTAAAACAGCAAATGTATTATAGTAAACAAATTTTATTGGTCGTATATATACGCCTTTAGCAGTCCAAGGGTTAAACGCGCCGTACTCGTCGATTATGTGCCCTTGGACCTACCACATTCGACTTCCAACACACCACCCTTCCACGCAACGAAAGAAATAATTTTCCAAGCTCAACTTCGAACACCCCGTTTCAGCATGCGTGCGTTCGTTAACGCGCTCTGCTCAGATAAGTGAACGTGTAAAGCATTTAATATCCAAGCATATCTCACTTGCCGAGGGGCAGCATATCGAGCCGAAACGCGGATATCTTTGCAAACTGTGCGCCAGGTAATTTAAGCGCGAAACCAGGAAATTTATCGTGTTTGCGGCCAAAGATACTATTTTACGGCGTTCCGTTTCCGGCGCGGCGTGCACGACGGCCCCGCGCGATCGCGCGCGGTTTGTATTATGCGTGCGTTATCGTTTCACGTTTCTGAAACGCGAACTGCTTAGTTAACTCGCTATATAACCACAAGTGAGTTACGACGAACCCCGTGGCTTCGTTTCCTAATACACGCGATCGCAGTCGTCGTTTCTCCTATCCACCGGGATTCACGGCTCACTCTTAATAACAAAAGTTTCGCTCTGCACGCTGCCCTCCCTCATCCCTTATCCTTCTGTAGCCAACCAACCCTCTCTGTCTTACTCTCTCTTGCTCTTGCTCCCTCTCACGCTTTGCGCGATCTTCGTCCTGGCCTCATCAACGAGAAGTATCATCTTACAGCTTAAGAAGATCCTCGCTTGTAACTCGCTCCTGTAAAGCAACCGCCGCCACCGCTGCCGCCACCCCCACCCGCTTGCCACTTGTATCTGGCCGTGTACCAACGTCGCGCACTTTCTTCTCCGTTTCGCAAAAGGTTCGAAGGTTCTCGCGGGAAGGAACGGGTCCGATCGTCGAACCCAACGCTCGATAGGACGTCGTCGGTTTTGAAAAGGTTGATCTTGATAACCGGTGCTACCAGAGATATTTCGAAAAGTATTTTTTGAGGATGTGCTTGATTTATTTGCAGGGTGAGAAGAGGTGTCTGGAAAATGCGGCATGCATTACAGGTTTGGATGGTGATAACGAAGAGGGAAACTTTTTGTTTGTTGCTTAATAATTTGCGGTCCTGTGTCGAGTCAGACTTGACTTAGGAATTTTTGCCTTCAGATATTATAAATTATACACGATAATAAACAATTTTTTCGTACACTGAGATTATACTGAAACTTAATATATTATAACTAAAATTAAATAAAGGCAAACTATGACTGAAGTATTGCGGATTGACTGGACTATTCGGACCGCAGAGGGTTAATCTAGGAGCGTTGACAGTATTATACGAAATTGTCACCTAAAAATTTGTACTCGTAGATTTTCCCTCTTTTTAGTATTTTTAAGGATATTCTTCACCACACATAGACTGTTTTTTGTCAAAAAAAAAAAAAATAGAATAAAATAAATTCTAAAATATTTAAAAATAGTGTCTAAGTCTTCTTTTACTTTGGATACTTTACGTATGTTAAAAATTTCACATCTTACTGATATTCTATACAAAACGAGGAACTATCTTTTATTGTAAAAAGTTTAATAGAGAGAAAGTTGGATTCCTTCCTATGCAACAGTTCGTTTGCTATTGGATATTTTTAGCAATAAAGTTAATAAATAATAAATTAAAGCAGATAGTAGAAGAGAAAAATGGTACTTAAATGTCCTACATTACTGCATTTAATCATCCACAGTCCAAATTCAAATAAAAAAGATGAATTACTATCAGAAATGTATGATTTGTTACTTCAAAACTTTTAACTGCGATCAAAATTCAGTAGCTCTTTATATTCGTTATATAAAAGGCACTTCACACGTGCATAAAGAGACCACAAAGGGCGAAAAAAAATAAATTGAAAGAAACCCGTTCAAAGTAGGCCATACTTTGAAGTTGACTGATTGCGAAGAATACGATTTTCACTGTGATAATGTTACAGGAAACGATACTTAAATAATTTCCCATTAAAAATCACTTTTAATTTGATTATGCACTTAATGCATTAAACGAAATCTAATGTCACGTGCATTATAGAGAGGCTGGAACGAGGGTGAGATTAAAAGCCATACTTTTAGCGATTAGAGACCAGAAACCTGTGGCCATTTCGCAGTTTTCTTTTTACGTCGTTGAAATAAATGAACGTTAGATTAATTGGAAGCCTGTAGTAGCCATATTCGCGGATAAAATTCAGTGACTGATGATCGAAGGATAAAAAAATGATTATGTAAAATGTATCAGATGTAATTTTCTGTTACATTCTAAATAATAGAATATCTCATTGCTAACTACTACTGTACCATTTATCACTGTGTTCACTTTCCATTTCGAAGTTCAAATTTACACAAACTCTAATTCACTCACAGCACCAAAAACTACATTTCAGGCAAAGTTTTACTCTGGTAACATTCAGATCGCGTCACAAAGTCGTCAAGTCGATTTAACTTTCAAACTTCCCTGCACTTCGCACCTTAACCCTTACAACTGTTGCCAAATTTTGTTTATTATTACAGTAAAATTCTCTCTTCGGATTTCCTGTCTTCACATCTTATATAAACCGTTTCGTTTAATAGAAAGGTATCTCCTTAATTATTTTGGGTAAAAAATTAACTGAAAAACCTCACGAAACCATTCAGTTACTTTAAATTTATTATAAAAATAAATCGACAATGTTACACTATTATCATTCCCTTAATGATTACACAAAATTAAAAAACTTAAATATTGTTCTCTAAACAAATATCCTGAAGGGATATAAGAAAGGCATATAAGAAACAAAGCACAAATGCAAATTACAATAGAAATGTAAAAAGAATGTGAAATTTTCTATGTTCTTGGAAAAGCATTTTTCTACTGGCCATCACTGTATTTCCACGCGAGGACTAAATAGAAGAGAGGAAGAACACTTGAGACTTATAAAAGGGAGTTTCCTCATGAACTGGGGGCAAACTAAGTCAACGACAATTTTGGTTCCAACCCTAGTATATCTTGGAAAATAAACCTCAGTTTTTAGGACGAGTTTTACCTCCATTAATTCCTTCAACCCCATGACTTATGCATGTAAACGTAAGCTACTTATTATTAAGAGAAGCTAATGTATTATACATCCTTTACAATTTGATAATTACCGGTATAACTATTTTTGTCACACCTTCACCAGAATTTTCACCTTTCTCACGAGTCTAACTCATTATAAAAACCAAGGAGTTAAAATCACCGTACTTGCTAACAAAAATTCTTTATGCCAACTTACACTAATTTCGTTCCCGAAAATCCCCCAATTCACTTCGAAAAATTTTGTCACGGACGATACGTAGAAAATACCAACCAACCCTAACTTCGTCCTCAAAAATACCCAAAAAGTCCCTCAAATTCACTTCGAAAAAATTTGGCACGTTGGTACGTAGAAAATCTCAGCCTACCCTAATTTCGTTCCCAAAAATCCCGAAAAAATCCTTCAAATTCACCTGGAAATATTTTTTCACGGTCGATATGCAGAAAATCCCACCTACCCTAATTTCGTTCTCAAAAGATCCCTCTAATTCGCCGCGAAAAATTTTGTCACGGTCGATACGCAGAAAATCCCACACTACCCTAATTCCGCCCCAAAAAACATTCCTCGAATTCATCTCGAAAAAATTTTGTCACCGCCGGTACGCAGAAAATCTGTCGATTCCATAATGAGAGGTAGTCGAGCAACGGCCAGCATCCGGCCCGGTTGAAATATCGAAGGAAAAACAATCAGGGTCCGCGAAACGAGCGGCGATCAGAGTTAATTAAGCGTCGCGGGGCGGCGATTGGCGCGGAAAGATTTATCAGTGGTCCCGCAGGAGCGTCGATGACTGGCGGGGCCGAATGAATTTCCGTGTAGGCTCGCGGTCGGTCGCGTCTACCGCGTGCTGTCGCAGAAAATCTATTCGTCAGGACAAAAAATATTTACCAACAGCCCCGGGGTTGGCACAGGAGCATGGCGTGCATCCAATAACCGTTTCGCAAGGGACCCAAGCCAGCCGACCAGAGTGTAACAGAGAGAGAGAGAGAGAGAGAGAGAGAGAGAGAGAGAGAGAGAGAGAGAGTGTGGCTGGTCGGGCAGCCGGGCTCAGTTTTCAACTCGACGCCGTATAACAGCACATATCCATTTACTGCTTCAGAGGATTGTTTATAGCGTGCGTGTCATAGGTCAACGGTTCTGCTCGCTCGAAAGGACCACACGCTCCCGTCCACTATTTATATACGTGGGTGTCGTCCTCTTAGCTCGCGCCTTCTGATACGTTCCGCGATCCGGGCGTAATTCAAAACCGTAAATTGTCGCCGTATCTATATCTGCCTGTGGCAAGGCCCTATCACACCTGAATTAACCGGCGCTACTTTATTTACGGCCCGTTTCGGTAGACGGAAACGATCCCATGGCTCCCTAGCCTTGGCAAACTCCAACAGCGTCTAAGCGCGAGCCCGTCTTACCAGCCAGATACTGTTGATTGCCGCTCGCTGATAGTTTTGTTCGCTCGTGGTGAACGGTAGTTGGGAATGTTGGTAATTGAATGCGGTAGAATTTTGTTGAGCGTTGCGTTAGAGATGGCGGGAGGTAGAGTTTAAGGAATGCGATGTTTAAGTTCACTTTGCTTGGATTACGTGTTACGTTCGTGGTGTATGTGTGTGTGTGGGTTGTTGGACGTTTCTTTCACCAATCAGTGATTCGGGGAATGTATGATTTTGTTACCATCCAACGTGCAACTCTAGTTTTCTCGCGGAAATGGTAATTGGGGTTGAATCTTTCTGTTGAACTAGCGAAATAATTGGAGACGTGAGAATTGGAATAAGTGTATGTTCTTTGTTTTGATAAGGAAGTCAATTTATTTGTTTCGTAAATCTTTATTTTAAAAAATATTATTATATTTTCCTTCACAGTGTTTAACATGATCTGACAAATTTTTATGAAATTTTGAGAATTTTAAATTTACTTCCTGCTTGCATTGCTTGCAAGTCTCAAACCACTGAAGCCTCATTGATAGAATTAAAAATAATGTGAGGTAAATCGAACCTCTCTGATTTAATCCATCATTTCAAAAATTGTAAAAATGAAAGTGAAAATTATGGCGTTTAGATTGTCAGACCCGATCAAGCAAACCCAGAGTTAAGCAAAAAACGCATAAAAGAAGAAGCAAGTGTCGATAACTCACCGCTATCGTCGCTTCGCTATAATTTAATATTGCTAAATAATCTTTCTCATTTCCCCTTGAAACACTATCGAAAGCCTTCACATTCTCGCGTAACACGAAACACGCGAAAATTAAGCACTCACACTGTGGGATAAACAACAACGCTATGATTGTATAGAGTATGCGTGCATCTTGGACTCGGGGACGGTTAAGTAGTAGATACCCAGCGTGGTAGGACACGCCAATTACAGCGCCGAATGTGTTAACGTACTGCGACTCTGGCGGTATTAAATCGTCCGTACGAAATAATTGGACATAAAGCTTTATTGCTCGGGGCAAATGAAGCAATAAAGCATTGCTTGTCGTGCGTCAGATTGGAGAAAAAGATTCGTGTATATGCGATACATCTGCCTTGGCGTTGTTTTATCACGCGAAAGGATGAGGGAAAAAAAGAAGAGAAAACAAGAAAATTCGAAGCTTGTTCGAACCGTCCAATTAATCGGCTGAAAAGATGTGTTCGTTCGCGTTAATTCGTTGAAAAAAAAAAGTAGGAAGAAAAAATGGTGAGGAGGTTGTTTTTTCAATTTGCACGATCGCTCCTAGAGAAAAAAACGCATGGTACACAGGCGGCCGACGCTGCGGATTTCTAAATATAAATCGGGTGAATTTCACTGGATGCAGCAGTGTGATAATTAACAGCGATTATGCGTATTATCGAAGGATGAAACCCGATCGTATATAAAGTTCGGCCGCGCGATGGATTGTTCGACGTTCCCGCTGTTTAAACGAACGTTTAAGCGTGAACGTTCCTGGTCGCTTAGAGTGATGTCATAAATACTTCATCGATGAGATTCGAACGATGAATCAGGTTTACGTATGATTTTTATGTTTCTCGCATTTTTCCAATGTGCTAGATTTAGAAGAATCTCAACGGTTAGAAATGAAATAATAAAATTTAGATATATCAATGAATCCTTGTTTTTTGTGCTATTTAATTTGTGTGTGAAAAATGAGCAAATATTTTTGTACGTGAAAGAATAATTCCGACAATGACCACTAAGGATAATTCCAAAGAATTGGCTATCTAAGAATTAATCTCAATATTACCTTCTAAAGAATTAACAATTAAAAAATATTCGTTTATTATATAGCGGGAAAAATTTTGTTCGTCCAATTTTCCAATTATTCGGTATTCACGTTAAAACAAGTGCAACTCGTTTTATCCTATAGCAATATTGCAGGCCAACGAATTACCGTAATTCACTAACGCGCGTTGTTTATTTTTGATGATTTCGGGCAATTCGCGACAGTCACAATTGCGACGTATCGATCATTTTAACAACTCTCATAACATCTATAACGCGAAATAATGCGATACATTCACCGCTGATTAATACGATAATTCGCGATGATAAACATTCTTACTCGAGCTGTATACTTTTCCACTGAAAATTCTGCGTGAAATTGCCGGACGCGCGTGTACCGGTTAATTAACGTCGAAGAATAATTGCGATAGTACGACGTGTTTCAAACGAAATCTACGCTTCGGGTACGGGGGGCAAAAAAAAAAAGTGAGGCGGACGGATAGAGAAGAGAGCGTAGACAAACGAAGGAAAGACAGGAACGAAAAATAGTGAAAAAAGAAATGTGGAAAGACGATGCCAGCGAAGAGGAGAGCGAGAGATACAGAAGAGATTGCACGGTTGACTGATTACTTCACAACTCTCATAAAGATTTTCATTACACGAACCTGTTTATTAGGTATGCACGATGCGTCACGTTGCAGCAATGTTAATTTCTCATCGACATCTTCAGACCAACGCAGAAGCAGCTACTGGACTTTCTAGCCGATTCCACGAAGCGTTGCATCACGGTGTGTTTAAAAAAAAAGAAAGAAGAAAATAAGAATCACCGATATCCCTTACGGGATACTTTATTACACGGTGCTTATATTATACTCCTGATGGCTCTGTTACGCCCCTTAAAGATTATCAGAAAAGAATTCTGATGATAATAGCTTGAAAGGAATCGCTAGATACTTTTTCGATTCTTCTTCGATGCGATTTTTTTAATGAAAAGAAAGGAACAATTTGATGATATTTAATTGTTCCGTTTACAAATGTTATTGGTAGTGGTAACAGCTATTATTTTAATTTATTTTTAATTAGTCAGTATGTTGTAGCTTGATTTTTTATAAGCTTCGATTTTCGTTATATTGGATGATTAGGAAAGTTCGTAGCGAAATATAAGAAAAATTCAAATTGACGTATCTCTGTTTCTAATTGAGATAGCAATGAAATGAGATAAATCCAACGCACCCCTAAATTTACTCCCAAAACGAACTGTATTTTTTACGATGGAGCGTTACCACGAAAAATTGATCATCCACACTCCACTGCAAAAATATAACTCAACATATATCCACACCCTTACGAATTATCTGAGTAGTGTCAACTGTCGAGAAAAACATGACGGTTTAAATTTATTTACAAGCTTTCCCAACAATTCAATAATAAAACCCACACGAAATATGAATCAATATAAATAATACAAGAAAGTAAAATAAGGAAACTTTAAAAATACACAGCCGATTACTTTGTAACATTGAATCCATCGCAAATGATCCCGAATAACCTAAAATCACGCATTAATCCCTCAAGATTCTTCCACCAAGGGAACTCTCTGCAAGGAGAATTGCAATCGATGGAAAGACTGGAAGTCTTGGAGAAATCATCGCTAAACGCTACAAGCACGAAAAGAAGAGAAACAAAATTAAGCAGTACGAGGTGTTTAAGCGTGCGATTTAATGCGAAATGTGGTTGGCACGAGAAAATCTCTCATTGAAAACTGTACGGTAAACACAGTGTAAAGGCTGAGCTAAAAAATAATAATAATAAAACAAGGCAGAACTCATGTGAGAGAACCTTCGAGTACATGGAGAACATGTGATAGCGGTTGGTATGTGTGCGTGCATGTTTCCCTAACATATGAGCTGGGGCAACGTGCAATTTTGCTACATTCGCGAAGAAATTGTTACCTCGTGGTCATCGTTAGCAACCACCACTTGCCAGTAGCGGATTGATCGTTCTATCAGACTCGAACTGCAAGCGGAACTGCAACGCAGATAGCACGCATACTAAATTGGCCAAATTTTCTCGTGAACCTTTTACAACAGGTTATCCAGATAAAAAAGTTTTGCATTTACTTAAGGAACGCGTGCACGAAATTGGGTGGAGAAAATTGAAGGGGTTGCATTTTCTGGATACATTTTTGTTCGGTGAAATTGTGCATAATTTTTTTTTTTCAAGGTTCGTTGACATAATGTTGACCTTTCGTTTTGCAAGATATGAACGAAGAACATTTATCGATCGAGTTTGTTATTATTAGATTATTTAAAGATTTTTTTTTTGAAATATCTGAGTTATTTTGAAGATTATTTGTTGAATTATTATGCTGCAACATTGAAGTATATTAATTATCACGTTAATGTTATATTTTGCACGTTAAAATATGTGACGAAGTTCGCTAACGAGGTATTAACGCTTGCAAATAAATGAAATACTTTTCTCGTTTGGGAAACGATAACAATTGTTGCGTAACCGAAACAGATAATATTATGCAACAAACTGAAGCCGACAGAATTTCAATTCTAATTATAGAATAACTAACTCACGGTCATTACATCTATATTAACGCAATTTATCAAAGCACATTAAACGTGTACACGTTTAATTTCTACATACCTGTTTCGCGCACGGTAAGTTGTATAAATCGCATCATTGTCCGCAAATTGACGTTAAAAAGTTTATATCGCGTTTAAATAGTCACTGTGAACAAATCTCACATTGACAGTGGACCATTCATTATTATTCCAAACGTGTTAAAATTTATGAAGAAAAATTAGTGAAAAATTGGTTGAAAGTAATAAAATATCCAATCCTAGATTTCCATAAACACCTAAAAAAATTCGAGTAATTAAAATTGTGAGATTCTTTATCAATTTTCGAAGGAGATAAGGATATCAAGTCTCATTTAGTACAGTTCTCCGTTAACTCAAAATTATTTCTTCCATTATAGTATATTTAAAAAAAAGTACACTTTAATCATTGACAGCTACAGAATAATTTTTCACCAGTACGAGAATTACTATTGAGCAGAAGGCTACAGAAGCATAATTCTGTGGAAGTGGAGCCTTCATACTCATCAAAAGGAGCAATAACAACGACAAACTTAACCCTTTGACAGTTTAATATAATTACGAATTAGAGTCAATAATAAAATTCATATTTTACACGTATCTTTTTAATAATTACGTCGTGTGTGATTATTTTTAATCCCTACTTTAAGTCCCTTTCTAACTTTCTTCCTAAAAGTCTCTCTTGAGTTAAACTCTTCGCTATTCAACGTACTACCCGAGTCTCACTCGGATGCAGACTGCGGATGCAGAGTCAGGTCGCATCGTTACGAGGAGATTCGCTTGGTCCCTCAAATTTTTCCTCGCCTCCTACAATACCTAATAGCTTAAAAATCAGTTCTGTCCAACATAAGGACCTTCCTTCGTTGTCAAAGAACCCAACACACATAAAACAACAGACGATACCTATCATTATTCACGCAGGAAGTGACCATATTCGCGTCCCTGCACCATAGTAACAACGGACGATGGTGGGAACAGCGTTTGTCTCCCAGGAGAAAACTTTGAGCAGATTGTAAGCAGAAATTTTAAATACCATGGTCTGGCTACGTCAATCGGTGTACTCGTCACTTTTAACCCTTTAATTTACGACCTCGCTACACATCGCTTCCACCGACTATACATAAATCTAACCAGACGTTCAATGTCATCATTTACCATGACAAACCTACGAAACCCTTTCTAGAAGAAAAAGAAAAAAACACGCGTAGAAAGGATTACAATCAAACAATTAACCCCACGCTGTATCGAGTCGAGAGCGGAGTTTCCCAACGACAGGACAGCGTCCCATAAATAGACGTACATATACGCCATGGGGGACGTGTAACGGTGCAAGAAACGGAGGCTCGCGAAAGCGCACATATATATAGAGAGAGAGATTCGGGGCGATCGTTCTCGTGCTGTGCTCGATCGATTTGAAATTAAATTTGCGGTCGGGGAAAAAGCACCATTAGATATCGTACATCGTGGCGGGCCGATAAGGAATTTATAATATCGTCCCATCGATTGTTGCCGATCGGTAAATACCCGCTTAAATATCGTCGTGTAAAGATGAGCATAGCCGAGTGTGAGAGGAGCGTTGCGGAGACGGAAAGGGGAGGCTAATGAATTGCCGTCGAGAGCCAGAGGCGCGGAGAGAAGGCGAGCAGGCAGGCAGGCAGGCACGAAGCTTATCCCCGTGCAATAGCGCGCGCGTATTAAAAAGTCGAGCTAATTTAAAATCGAGCGAAGATCCGCGCTCCTCTCTCTATCTATACGTGTGTATGTGCAATCGCGAGCTGGCTCGCGCTTACATACATCCATACATACGCCTCTCGTCGCGGCTGACTCACGATCTCGCTGTAACCATTGGCGTGGGTAGCGGCGGCGAAATTATCTTCGCAACGCGATCGTTCTATGGAATTCGACGAATCCAAACTTTCCGCCCGCGGATCGATCCCGCTGCGGCGTTCGAAGAAACGTGTGTACACGGCCGTGTGAAACACGGATCGATCCAACCGATATACGTAAATTCTCCGCGATCGATAGCCAAGGCGAAAGAGTCGCGGGACCGTTCGAGAAGTCTTGAGGAAGTCACGGTTGTAGGGTCGTATGAATGAGCACCCAATTGTGGAAAACGTCCGATGTTGTACACGGAGTAATGTGAAACGAGCGTATTATACAGTATTTGAGAGAAGTTTATGGAAGATTGCAAAAATTTGCCGAATTTTTATTTTTTAAGTTTAAACATTTTGGATGTAAAGTATCGTGCTATTCGTTTTACGCCGATAAAGTATTAAAGTGGGAATCTGAGAAGTTTTGTTGAGCATTGTATAGGGACATGCTCGTGACTAATACTGTTTTGAAAAATGGATTAATGATTACTTGCAGTATTTGGTGGTGTGGAGATACGTTTTTTTGATATTTGGAAATTTATGGGTATTTATATTGATTTGTATTGTGAAATATTTTGTATGGAATAGTGTTGAGGTTTGAATACAGTATAAAAAATTTTAGTTACTAGATTTATTGTACTTTTTTGAATGGAATTATACTTACAATTTATGTGTTTACCTAAAAATAGCACTAATATTTTCTGTCCATTGATTGTTAATAAAAATGCAGTTTGAAAATCCAACTGTTTCTCAAACCACGATTTTTATTCGAAAAATAATTCTGAGAATTGCCTACAAACTACTGTCCCATTCCACACAAGTTTCTTCATACAGATATTATTCTCCAACTGCTCGAAATACTTTCATCACACAACACCTGCAATACAAAAACATGATACCTGCTGCCACTCTAATACGTTGAATACCACCTGAGTCACCAACGACCCACGAGACACGTAAAAAGAACTTCCTGAAAACAGCACGTACTTAATTTCGATATTTAATTAAGTTAAAGGAGGCAGAAGATAAAGAGTCATAACGATCCTACTGGAATCACTATTTTCCCTTAACTACATATTAAAACACCACCCTAAACCATTCTCAAACCTCAATTAAAAATCTGAAATTTTCAAATAACAACCTTCCCCAAAAGAAAAGTGCAAACGTATAATCAATCGTTTGACAAGTTCGAAGTAACTCGATTCTATGCGAAACATTACGAGCTGGCGGTGAATACAGGCTCTCAGCGGACAGCTCGTTGATCTATACCTGCATAATGGTGGAATACAGGCAAATACGCGTGCATTATCAGCGAGTATCGAATGATCGTTTCGCGTCACGTCTTCATCCACCACGATCGACCTTAAACGCGCTTAACGGCCTGACCTTGATTAACCCTTTTGCCAGGGCCCAGGAACGGGAATGATTCTTGGAAGTTAGCACGCGCGTTCGCCGGACACCCTCAGCCACGCACGAAAGGTGGTGCTTGCGAATGACTGAATCCCCATAAATCATCTGTATAAATCGATAGTTCAACTTACGGGGGCCCATTAAGCCAGCGTAGTAATAAAGCTGTATCGGTAACGTTATTGGTGTCCTCTTAATAACAACCCGATCGAGACTGAATAACACAGAGGAGGTTGAATTATGGGTGTAAAGCCGGGCTCCACCCCTTTCTCGCCCCAACTACTCCACGCGTGCCTGCTATACGACTTCTCGCACATACGACGACGATGGACAAACTTTCGATTTATGATTTTTCTTGCCTGCTCCTCTCCCCCACTTTATAAGACTTGCCTTGGATAGGTAGAATTTTTTTCTCCGGCTCTTCTGCAATTCCTCATGCAAAAACGATAGATGTTTCTCGCGAGTTTGACGGTTCTATGGAATTGTGAGATATGCGGAGGTACTGAGTGTCGAACGTATGCAAGGTAAGGAAAAATTGATCGTTTGATCTAAAAGCTGTCACACTGATTTTGATTAATTTCTGATTGGTGTAATGTGATCTGTTTTGTTCAGCGATTTTTGGAAATTTTGTAGGTTGTATTTATGGAAACGAAGCTTAATCAGTTAATTACATTTATTAATTTGTCTCTTGAGAAAATTTTAATGTTACCAGAGCTATGTGCAGAATTCATCAGCTCTCTCGATAAAATTTTGCGATCACAGAAAAGATTTAATAAAAAATATTTTTCAACAAACCCAAAGGAACAATTCGAAATATCTCCAACCGAGAAATACACGACTTAGGTCACTTTAATAATCACCGACCCATACATCCTAGATTCACCGAAATCCGAACCTCGAGATCGTCAATCCTAGACCGAAAATTCACCAGTGCCGAGGTTGCAGCAGTTGCTGTGCGAAGAATCGAATGTACGTTGACGCGGGCATGTCCAGGTCCCGCGGCGCGTAAATCATCCGCAATCGGATCTCGTCAGAAGTCAAGGAAGCGCTTTTCTCGGTTCACCGCTGGATGAAACGCCGATGCTCCGATGAAATGATGAAAGAAGGAAGAAAAAAGGGGGAACAACAAAAGAAGATCGAAACACAAAACGAAGAGAAAAAAAAGGGAAAAGGAAAAAAGAAGAGCGGCATCAAGATACGTTGAAGGAATGTTCGTTCTGTACGTGGGTCACAGGGAAGGAAGGATATAATAATAATATCGGCGTTGCTGGAGATGGGGATATAGTCGTCACGACGAATCACGTCGAAGTCGTGATCTTCCGCGGCGTCCAGGGACGGCAAGATCGCGCTTGTGATCAGTTCGCGAGGGAGTCGAACGAGGCAGATCCTCGGCGAGCTCCGCAGAAAGTTCTGGTGCGTGCAATGCGAAACGTGACAGAACCAAGCTGCCCTTCGCCCGCCTTCCTAACAATACCCTCGTCTTCTACCTCTTCTTACTCTCCCTCTTCATCTCCTTCCACCGTTCTCTTCCTCTTCTTCTTCTTCTGATCCTTGTGTCTTTTCGAGGAGAAAGAAAGAGAGAGTATCTCTGTTGCCTTTTGCTCGTGTTCACCGCCTTTTCTCTCAACCTCGTCCACCAGCTTTCTTCTTCCTCCTCGTTGCCTACCGCTGTCTGTACTCACGATCCCTTTTCCCCATCCTGTACTCTCTCTCTCTCTCTCTCTCTCTCTCTCCTCGTTTATTCTAGCTACTATAAGTTTCGGGAGAATTTTATTCTCTCTCTCTCTCTCTCTCTCTCTCTCTCTCTCTCTCTCTCTCTCTTTCTCTCACTCTGTCTTTGCTGATCGTACGAAGGCATCGTCTTTTCTCGCGGAGTGCCCAACAGGCAAGGATAACCGGAATCTGTTAACGCGACGTCCAATTTCTACCGAGGCTCTAGTTGTAAATCGGTGGGCAAATGGCGCGTAAACGTACGCGTCAGGGATATTAACCGACGTGGACTGACAGAGTTCACGTGGACCACGGTAGCTTACTTGCCGGCCGTTCCATTATTTATCGCCGCTGGATTTGTCAGGTATTATTCGGTGATTTATGCACCGCCTCGTAATTCATACGCGCGTAAACAAAGGAACGGGCCAAGCCGGGAGAGACCCTTTTCGAACGATCCCCCACGAACGCTGCTGCTCTTCTTCCAGATTAACGATACGAACGTTGTAAACCGGTGTTCGTTCTATCTTCCGTTTATACCCGCGACCGACTTAACCCAATTTGACCTGAGATTGTTCGTATTCGTCTATGTGGGTACATGGAAAATGCTCCGAGGAACATTTGATAAAAGCTTCTAATCTTTGTCGGGTATTGTGATTTTGAGAAAAGCTCGAGAATAGTCGTTCAGGTGAAGCTTGATTAGCCATGTACTTAGAGTTTATTAGCCTCCCTGGAAACTGAATAAGCTTGAAGAATCTTTCACTTTTTAAAACTGAGAATATAGAGATCATTACAAATTTCGTTTTCTTAAAATAGTGCTTATTTTAAAGACTGAAATAACCCCTTGCCGTATAACGAGTCAGTCTCGTACCACAGATTTTGGTCGAGATCTGACCAAAAACAGTTATATCAGGATAAGAAAAATTAATTTTAATTCCAATTTTCGACTTGATTTATAAAACTAAAGATTGCCAACTTGAATTAATTCTTACTTAAATAGTACTAAAATAGTAAATAGTTGATGCATAATCCTCAAAAGAAATCATACGTCAAGGGGTTAAGAAGAGATCTCCATACGTCGCAATCACTTGAAACTAAAATGTAATTAAGATAGTGATGAGTGGAAAAAACTACCAAAACAACACCTTCGCGAAAAATGGATTTCTTAGACAAACATTTCACTTCATTTCGCGGAGGGCGGAAGACAATCCGACGTTTGTCTGTAGCGAAATGCACTGACACGTTCAGCTAGCTCGTTTTCAGTTCGACCGTGAGATTTGGATCGGCCCATAAAGCGCACACGAACGGCTTATGACGGCGATCTCGGTATCTCGGCTCGCGATCCTGATCACGATCGCGCACGCACGCCGAACCGCCCACCGCGTATACACTCGCCTCTTTTTCCTCGAAGCGGCTCGTCGTCCGCCGCGGATTTCACCTCTGAAACGCCGCGTCGCGAACGCACGTGCGTGAGCTCGCATAGCGAAACCGTTTTCGCCGGCTTATCACCCCCGCGTGCTCGCCGCGCCGCCTGAAATCTCGTTACTTAACACACGTCAGAATGGCTGCTCCTTTTTCGGCGGAGCGTGTAGAAAATCGCACAGAGAAAGCGGATTCCTTGGATTCTTGGGCGAGTACGAAGGTAGGATTGATATTAACGTCGACTTTTGACGACGATAGAGATACTGAAACTTTTTTTTTTTAAGTATAGTTAAAAGATTATTTAAAAATATTTGGACACTGTATAAGCTTGCCTATTTTTTGGTTAATTATAAAATGATTGGATTGATACTTTTTCGTTGTGAACTTTCAGATATTGTACTTTAGGATTAAATGTGTGGTATTGTAATGCAAATTTATCGAAATTATGTCCAATTACTGTGTTACACAATTATTCGGACGTTCAACGAAAATATCATGTTCATATTCATAATGTTTCAAATATTTATTATGAAAATTATTAATATTTTAATATTTTAAATATTAATTTTTAATATTAATTGTAGAATGGATCTTTTGAATCTTAAGAATGAATTTATAAGAACAAATTTTGGGACCGTAATTTAGCATACAATTTGATTTCGTGGTAAACAGAAATTAATGTAAAAACGAATGTTAAGTAGACAATGAAATAATTCATTTTACAATATAATCAGGCATTTACTATTCATAAGAATAATAACCGTACGAAGTATGCTCGAACATTTTAAATTCTAGGCTAATTACTAAGGAATTTTTAATCGGAAATCAATTTACAGAATCATTCCTACCGATTAATCTTTCGCAGAGGAGTAACGAGGCGTTTTACAAATGTGCATGGAAGCAACATGTAAAAATTAGCAAGATGACATTGCGTTATAAAGCCGGTTAATTTCCACGAAGAAACGGGAAAACGATCAAAGAATTCGCTAAGAAGCCGTGTCATCGCATAGATTGCATGAAATACCTAGGAAACACAGAACAACGGAACATGCATCAAATCATCGAATACGTCCCACGCCTCCTTTCTTCAGAGATTACATTATCCGTCTTCTTGCGTGTGTACGCACGTGCGTGAAGTCGCATAAGAATGGCGAACAGTTTGTCATTCTCCTTCGAAATTGCTTCCGTGGTATCGTCTTCGCGCATGACTTCCCGTTCGAATGCATACAAGAATTTATTATGTAAACAGGACTTAGAGCACGTCATTTAACGCGTTGCGAACTACGTTGCAGTATTGAAGATTGAATCGCGCCAATGGAATTATTTACAAATTATTGAAAATATTTTATGTTTATCACGACTGCTTGAAAATTGTTTTTCTAGATGTTTTATGGAAATTACAATGTAATTTAATATCTTAGAAATGCTTATTCAATTTAGTGAACGATAAAAAAGTTATTTTGCCTGCGCAAGAAATTATTTTACTCCATTTGTAGCAGCTTCACATACTAACAAGAAGCAGATTAAGATTTTCTAAAGAATGTGAAATTTTGAATGTTGCACCTGAAGGAAACTTTTTATACAATTGCAAATGATTCTTGAAAGATTAGAGTATGCGATTTGTTGCTAGATATTATGATATTCATAGTAAATTCTGAAGTGCGAGCTAACCACATCAATAATAGTAAAACGTAACAAACAATGGAGCTATTATGGCAGTATTATTTCTTATATACTTAATACTACCTACAAGCAAATGTACCTGAAGCTATAAAGCAATTATAAAAATAATACCTCGAGACCTAAACCTAAACTGAAAATCAGCCACTTTATTTTGAAATTTCAATGAGCATTATCTATAAAAAAAAAATGTACCTAAGGCTAATGAGCACCTATAAAATATATCTCAAAACCAAAACCTAAACTGAGAATGAACCACTTCATTTTAAAATTTCAATGACAGTCAATGCTTCTATAAAAAAGTTCACTGACCCTTTACAACGTCATGTGACTCGGAAGTTATGCATCCATTCATCTATATTTTATACGCCCCGTTTAATTTATTTATTACTACACTATCAGCAAATTTGGTTTTATTAATTCTAATTTTTCTAATCAAAATGTAAAATTCTAATTAACCATAATTTTTCTTCCGACGAATGAAGAAAAAACTGTGTCACAGAATGGTCAATTAACTTAAGAGAAACAACAATTCAGATTCCACCGAGGAAGGAAGATCAAAAGCGCGTGACCGTGCACAGCAGAAGAGCGAAGTTGCAGAATGCGACAGAACACATCTGTTCGTATCGCGTCGCTAAACTCTGTAAGCTTAATGAACGACAGAATTATTCTAAAGAGAGGGCGCATGTTGCACGCGGACGTCGCGCGTACAAGCGTCGCGTCACGTTGTTTCGGCCAGGCGAAAGGAGCGTTATCTCTGTTGAAACAAAGGGCATTACTTATCCACTAGTCATACATTTCCATCACCCACGCGTGCACGCGTACACGCGTGACCGACCGGCCATAGGTACGCTTCTCGGGCGCGATTAACGGTGCACGCCGCGATTTTTCGATTCCGTTCGCTTCCAACGTGGAGACGTGTGGTGCCGGCGCGTGGGAGGGAATCGTTCGGTCGAGCGTCGCCATGACCTGTCGTAACCTCTCTGAGCAGAGGCTGCCGATCCGATATCTTGGATCGAGACGCGATGCGAAATTCCCGATTAAGTGGTTCCACCGCCGCCGACGTAACCTCTCGTCGTTTCTCTCCACTCTCTCCCTCTCTGTTACTCTGTCGAACGATACCGAAGAAGCGAAAGTTTTCTCTTGTCCGCCACAACCAGAGAGGAGCCCCGTACACGCTGGTCGCCATCAATCGAACACCATCGATTCCCCCGTGATCTGTTTTCCTGAGAACACTGCATCTCCCAACGGAGGAGAGCTGGAGCAACGTGAACCTTTATACATTGGCGTACAGTTCTCCGTTTGACCTCCGTTGACCCCTGAGGATGGCCGCGTATTCGCATGTGTACTCGAACCTACGTATTTACACGGCACGATGCTCCTCGACGACGTCGTCGTCGTCGTCGTCGTCGTCGTCGTCGTCGTCGTCGTCGCTTTCCTTCTCTTCTACCAGTCGTGCTGCTGCTTTGCTGTTCACGAGACTAGTGGTAGTGGATGGTAGCTAGTGTGTGCGCTTGTTTGTTGCCCCAGGATGGCAGGATGCTCCTCTCGGAATGAACTGGACGAGGTCGTCCTACGTTCATAATTATTGCCTTGCTCCCCGCCCCCGCGCTGTCGCTCGCCCCTTAGCCCTCTCTGCTTAATTAGGTGTCTCGTGAAAATTTACTGTCGATTGCG
>NW_017100941.1:876978-882409 GCF_001263275.1 Habropoda laboriosa
GGAGGACGTCTCGTCAGAAAGTTGCAAGCTCGTGTATGAACGACGGCGGAACGCGAAATTGTATTCAGATGAGGGATCGAAGATTTAATGCGTTTCGCTCGCAATACGCTCCTAGGCAGATGGGATTTGTTCCCGGGGCTCCTGAAGGTCTTAATTCTCTTCGTTAACTTCTGTCAGAACGCCACACGCTCGGTGAATGCCGCGCGGATGGCTGCTTAATATGGATGTCCAGAGCTCTCTCTCTCTCTCTCTACAAATAGAGCTTGACCTGTCGAGCGTTTCGCATCTTCTTAACGTGATGGAAAGAAATGGCTTATTTCATGCGGCTTATTAATGGCGCACATGTTTAATCCGGCACGTGTCGATTTCGCGAGTGTCGATCCTGACGAGCTCCGGGGGAATGGTAATTTATCGATCGAAGACTGCTTCGGAAAGGAGGCAGCTTCGTAATTTGCTGAAGTTCTGTTGCACAGGGTGATTCACCTCACTTGATGACTTGAAATTAGTCGTCAATTAATATTTATTTACTCAATTTTTAAAGCTCAAAAGTCTCCTCTTGATCTTAGAATAAAATGTACCCTAATACCATCAGAATTCCAAATTTCTCACTGAATATACATCTCCGAAAGTAGAGCACTGCGACAACATTAGACCACTATACCTTATTCTTGAACCTAAACCAAAAATAATTCCCCTATTCACACCTTCCTCCAAACGCGAAATTAACCCACACACACACACAGACACGTTGATCCTTTTAAAGACCAAGCCGATCTCGCTTTAGCCACCACCTGAAACAAAATCACGACGAGGCATCAAGATACACTATATAACCCTCGACCATTAGCGCAGTTAGCAAGTAGACCTAATGAATTACGTATCCGTCAGTACAAAAGAAGAAAAAAAAACCTCGCTGGCCGAATCAATCATCCGGCATCGCGAAATAATTCGCACGCAACGCTTAGGGGCCTTGCGCTCGAAAGAATCCATTAATATGAGAGAAGCGTTCTGTGGCCATGCAGTTCCGTATACACACGCCTAATGTATCTGGTTAATCGCGGGGCCGCGCGTGCGAGAGAGAGAGAGAGAGAGAAAGAGAGAGATAGAGAGAAACGCGCAGCTTAAAAGCTTCGGTTGTGCTGCGGTTGTAATTATAAGTAACGAGAAACGGCCCTCCGTGGGAGTGGACGACTTTTGCTTTGTCATAGGCTGGTCATGGCCGGCGATGACTAACAGGAGGGATGCAGGACCTCTCTTGTATGGTGGATGCGCCACGGCCGCCTCACGGTATATAAGGTACGGTAACTGCAAAGGTACGGGTAGATCATTAGCCATGATTTGTTGTCGAGCAGGCTGCCCAATGACCCCGCCGGCCGGAGCGTGAACTCCGGGCGTGTCGAGATCTCCGCACGATGATCTTGTACGCCTATAACCATCGACTTCTCCCTGTCGATGCGCATTGTAAGGAATGCGCCGTTGCGTGGATGAATATTATGTATGCGCGTTAACAGCGTGTCGCTTCTGTGAGCCTCACTAACTGTACGATGTTGCTTTTGCGTACATAAAGGTTCCTATTCTACCGTACTTGGAATCGAAGAGGTTCTCGTAAATGATAGTGGGATGGATTCGAGAGAGAGTGTGTGTGTGCGTACGTAGGTATTAGTGAAAGTGTAAAGATAGTTTTGATGGTTGATCTAGGGACTGGTGATTATTGTCACCTTTAAGAAAAGAAGATCAGCTGAGGATTTGTGGATCTTTTGAACGGTGCACAGACTACTAAGTAATCATCGTAATTTTTTACTTATATTCTAACACTCTACAAGGAAGAGGAAAAATTATAATCAAATGAATACTAACAAGAATAACATATTTTTCCCTAAGAATTCTTATTGTACGTTTAAATTTGCTAACATAAATTTCAACCCTGCCAGCTCTTCACTCCTGCTTAGAAAAACGAGATCATAAAAATTGCAGAAGTTTACCACAAATAAGAAGTACAGACAACCAACAGCTAACTGATACTTTCATCCAAGTTTATGACACTTTTACGAGCCTTCGCTATCCAACAAATATCATCCCTATATCACAACATTTTGCATTCGCCACTTTCGTATTCCAGTCTCTTTATTTAGCCACATAAGGCTGGAGAGATCAATGAACCCCGAACCGTGCCGCGCTATCTCGACGAATTTCCATCGAACGACAAACATGTGTGCCATTGATTTCTTAGCCGGTCTCCTATGGAAAGATTTTGAGATTTAAATAGACCTTCGTTGTAACTGTTTAACCGTTGTAAATATTCAAAAGGGCCGATATGGGTGGCTGTACAGCCCGGGCGATTTCCATTTTATTGAATAAAATTGTTTTCGTTGCTTCGATATTGAAATATTGATAAGCTTCTACTTTCTGTCAATAGGACGGCTTGAAATATCGGCCGGCGATTTTGGCGCCGCGAAATAATCCCTTGTACACCGTACGTACGTGAGCGCGTATATTTTCCCCGCGTAGGTAGATGTATGTATATACACGCGAGCGTTTCGTGGACGCAGATGTTTGAAAAAAAAAGGGTGAAGCACCGTTTCGAAACACTATTTATTTTAAACATTATATTTTTTTTTCCATTCGATTCTTCGATCGGTATAACACACCACCACCGCCGACGAAGTAGATCCACAACCAGGAATTCGTTTAACTATTAATTCACTCGTCTCTAACTTCGTTTCTTGCCTCTTCGCTCATATTACATACCCCGACCAACTTTCCGCGTAGAATCTCCAACTGATATCTTCGCCAGGTTTCCGTGGTAATTAGATCGCGAGCACCTCGGTGTTAGGAGAGATAGCGTAGAGCTCCGATTTCGAAAGTCCGCGAGCATCCATCAGCTCGCGATCACCGCGCTGCGACGTTCTTTAGCGAGCAATTCACTAACGCGAGTGGTAAGTAAGTACACGCTCGGCCGAGATTCCGAAAACAATGACGACATACGTTACAGTTTACCAGTCTATGTGTGTATATGTATGTGTGAAACAGGAAGCAGCGCATCATTAATCGAGACTTTTCGATCGGGACCGTTTAAGCGGCGAACAATGTTAGAGCATAGCGTGGATAGTTGAGCACCAGGTTCTCTTCCCGTTATCGATGCACGACGAGACTCGATGGAATCCGAGACGCGGCCCGTGAGGATAGAACAGCACTCCGAAGCGGATGTTGGTACGCAAGACTCCTATATTTCCACCAAGCCAACCGGCCAGTGAATTTACGTAACTACCGTTCACCGATCGGCAATAAAAACGAGCGCAATGCGTAATGGTGCCCACGGTATAACGGGTACACCAAGAAAGGTCAGGGGTTCGCTCGCATTTCAGGAGCGAGCGAAGGCGAACAGGCGCGCTCGCGAACTCGCGGGCGCGTGATCTCTCGCGAATGTGTACAACACGCGCGCGAAGGAATTAATATTCCTGGATATTTACGGTTCCATTACGTAACCGTACTCGGCTGATTCAGTTGCGGCGCGGCAGCGTTTTAACAGCACGCACGAGAGTTAAAAATTCCCTCACGTCGTTTCTTTCGTGGATCGTTAGCGTTACGAAATGCCACGTTGTATCAATTATCGTAGCGAATGGCAAAATTAGAATCGCCGTGGTTCTTCTTCGAAGTTATTACGCACACACCTGTCCATCTTTCTTTCTATATTTTTACCGGCTTTAGTGTGTGTGAGTTCGTTTTGTTGTTATCGGACTGTATCTTCTTCATTTCTATTTCTAGTGTTGTGATACTTCTGCATTTAAACGGTTCGGATTTTCAGGTAATTTGGGGTACTTTTACCATCGACCAAAAATATTTTGCATATTTCCATACAAGTTATAATTGCACAAATATGAACACATTCTTCATCGCTAAAATTGCACCTTAAGTTGAGATACTTCGATTCTTACACAAAGTTCGTGCTTCAAATTTCGTCGTTCTTCGGAACAGTTAACAAACTGTCCTCATCGTGTGTACAACCAGCAAAACTCCACGGTGCTTTCATGCCTGTGTTTCCGTGTACACGCTATTAAATAATCATTTTTCCCCCGTCGCTCCCTTGGGAAGATTCACCGGCCGGAATAGATGCGGGTACGTGATTGGCCCGCAATAAAGATGTATCGACGGTGCACGCGATACGGCCGCATCACACAGACCTCAGACTGTTCGAGGCCTTTAAATCGTAAATCTGATTTATAAGTTCATCGAGGGATTCGTTGCATGCTCTTCAGTCCTTCGTTCGTTGTTCGAGATATCGGCCTCGTTATCCGCCGGTGTAAAAGCGAAAAAATTTATATCTACGCTGATGTCCGTGGGTAAATACTGCCCCGGCAATATAATGTCGAATAAAAAGAAAAAAAAGAACGGAGAACGGTTTATGCTTCGTTTCGTATTGCTTTTAAGTTCGCCATCGTTTTACACGGTTTTTCGAAGTACCATTTTCTTTCATATTTATTACCATCGTTTTTAATGTTTTTCTTTAAATAAATTAACGTTTTTTTTTAAGGATACCGTCGGACATGCGTGTTTTGCTTCGAAAGGTGTTAAATAAGGTGAATCGAAAGGTACGATGAAAAAAAAAGAGGTAGAACGCTAATAGCAAAGTTCCATCATAAACGCAGTAAGAACGTAATAATTTGAGGTGTTCAATGGTGTAAATTACTGACATTATGAATGGTGTTACTTGCACAGAAACGCGGAGAACCAAGTTGCTATTACGTATCGTGTCGAGGTAAAATCTGTGTTTTACCTTGATTCGATATTGTAATGAAACGGTAATTCAATATATCGTTCGAGGTTAGCTCGAGTACCAATATTTTTTAAAGGCACACAAAGTTGCTTTAAGCAGGTGATATCGCATCGTTTTCATCGTTTCTCTAACAACACTTCGAATAATCTTCCTCTCCTGTTAATAAAATCGACATTTCAGCATTCTACTACCACAATTAATAATCACAAACAATAGTTTCCTTCCTCAAAAAAAAGAAAAAAAAAACTATTCTTCATCACCAAAAATTATACTAAATATTCAATAGCTTCAAAATGATCTAAAGATCACCATAATAATTCCAACAAATCCATTTCAATTTATTTACCACAATCCACATATTTTCTTTCAAAAGCTTCTTAACCAAATTCCTATCCTTATCTCTCCAACTCTTCACTCACGAACTTCCATAAATTTCCCCTGGAGAAACAGAGCAAACGATACAAGAGCTGTCCAGAGAAACCAGCGGTGTTCACTGCACGAAATATAATCGCAGCAATTTAGTCACCAGGAAAATTAGCGCCATTAAGCTGCCAGGTAAGCAGAAGAGGTGGTATTAGCCCGAAGAAATTGACGGATCAGCGTTACACGACACCCGGACAAAGAATCGTGGCCCGTTCACAAAGCTCGGGCTGCAGG